>NC_089583.1:4180836-4300836 GCF_019320115.1 Miscanthus floridulus | reverse complement strand
GAGCGCGTGCCACTTGGTGTCCCTACAGCATTTGTGCAAACACGCGTTGACAAACAAAGGTGGTCATGGGTATACATCTTTGCAAGAATGGATTTACGGCAGACTATACCCGGTGGATCTACCATGGTGAATCCGATCGTGTGAGAGACAAGGTCATGAGACAACGCATTGATGATTATGATGCTGATGCCGGGGTAGGAGACATATTAAATGACTATCATGAAGCGCACTTCAATGAAGGACGTAGGGAGGAGGAGCTAGAGCCAACCACAAAGACATATTACGATATGTTGTCTGCGGCACAGCAACCCCTTCACGGGCGTGCAAAGGTTTCTCAACTTGATGCCATTGCATGCCTAATGGCCGTAAAGTCCCAATTTAGCTTGAGTCGAGAAGCCTTCGATGTTATGCTAAAAGTTGTTGGTAGCCTACTCCCGGATGGTAACAACCTACCAAAGAGCATGTATGAGGCATAAAAACTCCTTCGTGCACTTAAGATGCCATATAAGTAGATACATGCTTGTCCGAAGGGATGCATCTTATTTAGGAAAGAACATGCGGAAGCAAAGTACTGTGTGAAGTGTAAATCGTTTAGGTTCCAAGAGGTAGACTCTAGTGATGGTCAGAAGAGGCAACTCACCGTTCCCGTGAAGATCCTATGGTACCTTCCATTCATACTGAGGGTCCAACGACTTTATATGACTGAGGAATCCACGAAACAGATGGCATGGCACAAATACGGACGTCGATACAATCCTGAGAAGCTGGTGAATCCATCCGATGAAGTATGTTTTGTTTATTTTGCATCTATTTTAATGTATTATCTACTAATTGGTTTACTCTTTTTAATTGCAGGTGATTGAATAATGGTGGGCGGTATGAGGAGGATAACGTCGCTTTACTCAAAAGTGATAGCGACGTGTAAAGGGTTCGATGCAGCTGAGGGGTCCAGGAAGAGACCTCGGGGTACACCCAAGGGTCGAGGGAAGGGTGGAGGCAAGACAAGGCCACCATCGCCTATACCTTCATCGCCATCTGAGTTACCTTCCTCTCACTCATCCTCTGACGAGGAGGAGGTACAGGTGGAGGAGGAGGCAGGGGTGGAGGAGGAGGCAGGGATGGAGGAGACAGGGGGTACCTCTTCCTCTACTTCATCACATGTGTGGTTGCGAGGTCCCTCGACCCTGCCGAGGCAACCGATACCTCTTGAGAGATGCCTGTTGATTCGACACGATGGAGACAAGTAAGTAACTTTATATGTTATCACTAATTTTTTGTTTGATATGTTCAAAATTATAATAGAAACTAATAATTTATCTTAATCATTTGGGCAGGGGTTGGAGGAACGTCAGTGGGGGTGATCACGCACGCCATGTGAACGGCATCCTTGGTCTTTTGATCAAGGAAAAGTTCCCTGGCCTGGTGCAGTTTAGCAGAACTGTTGAGTCGGCCTACGTATGGGCCCACTATGCCACCGTCCCCGACACCTCAGATCGGGATGGCAGGGTATTCACCGACAAGGCGCAGCGTGTCAAGGTCGAGCTTTGGGTAAGTCTTTCTCGCACTATATTGCTCAATACATTGCATTGATTGGACATTCTTGAAATAATGACTAGATACATCGCGTCTATATGCAAGATTTATTTAGATGCGAGGAGGGATACGAGGCCAAGGCGGATATTGTGGCTGACAAAGCCACCAAGAAACTCATCAAGGACATGCACTACGAGGCGCGCATCCAGGCCATGATCCAATACCACGTGGAATTTCTTAGTGAGAGGATCACTAAAAGGGTGGCAAGAACCATGAGCCTGACCCCAGAACAATACCTGAAGGTAAATATAGAACATCAATACTTATTTTTCTGAGATTAATTACGCTTAATTTCATCTTCTTATATGTCATACTTGATGACGTAGGTGCCTCCGTGGTGGTGCGCCTACGATGTACAGTGTTGGGCTCGGATGGTGGACAGGTGGTGCGACCTCGCATGGGAGGTGAATCACAACGCTTGTCGGGAGCGGCGTTTGCTGAAGCCGGGTGCACCACACCATCGAGGCAACCTCAACCTCTCAGAATACGCGGCTAAATGGGTACGCGAATTCATTTCTTTATCCTAACGCTCAACTCTGCATAATTTCTAATCATATTGCTTTTTTTGCAGTTGGTAGCACATGGTGGCAAGTCTTGCTCTCAGTTCATGGCATATGCTTTGGCCCACAAGGGGAAGGCGATGTCCAACGTCGCCTACAACCCAAAGGACCCACCCTCGGTGTACAGCAACGAGTTCATCCATAGTCGGCTCGATGGATACACATCGATGGCAAGGTTGGTCCATGGCCCAAAGTACGATCCGAGCGCCCATGACCTTGATGGAGAAGTGGTCATGAGGGCGGGAGGAGGCAAGAAGCATGGCCGCTCCTGGATTGCCGACGGCGCAATCGACACAGCCAGTACTCCCACTCTCTCCCAGATTTGAGCATGGAGCATGGGTTCCAGTCCGGCGATACGCCCACGACCAGACTCTACACGGTTCCAGATGAACGCACTCCAGGTTATTTTTATTTTATTCATCGTTCATTGATTTTTACATACTTTTGCATTGCATTGTAACATTTGGATGAAATATGGTAGGGTCAGCTGGAACAAGAAACGAGGCGCCGGGAGGAGCTAGAGGCGAAGATGGAGGCAGAGCGACAGAGGATGGAGGCAGAGCGGCAGATGATGGAGTTTTAGATGTTTGAATATATGAGGGGTGTTTATGTTGCAATCAGTCAACCTCCGCCACTGTTTCCAGTCTCTCCTCCTCAACCTGCTCCAAATACTGTTTCAGGCAATGTGAGTCGCTTTACAACCTTATAATTTAGTTTATGCAGAATCAATCTTACAAAGATGCCCAGACACTAGAAACTTAGTGACTAATGCTATATGTTTGTTACCAACTAGTACTTAAGCAATCATACTAGAGCACAATGCAACTGAGAAGATATTGCTGATAGTTGCAAGGGTTATACTAGTTAGGTAGTAGAGAGACCATACATGTTGTTTAATCTTGTCTCACACATGCAATCTCTTCTCCTTTGTGCAACATCAATTGGCGACATCGAATGAGCCTCATGACCCAGCGTTGTCACAGTGGAAGTCGTGTCATAAGTGACTACTTGTGATTTTATTTGTATTTGCATTTGTGGATTACCTGTGACTACATGTGGTTGTGAATGAACCTACTTGTGATTTTAAAGTTTATTTGCATTTATGTGTTGTCAATATATCTATATGAACTGCCTGTGATGCCTATTGTGAATTATCTGTGATGGATGTGATGTTTATTTGAATGTGGTACGTGGCTGTGACTGAACCTAATAAACTGATTATATGTGATAGCTTTGCCGAGTGTTACACTCGGCAAAGAGGCCTTTTGCCGAGTGTCAGGTTTAAAACACTCGGCAAAGTGGACACGTGGCAAAATTCTTTACATTCTAGGACTAAAATGGCTTCGTTGCCGAGTGTCTGCGCTATGACACTCGGTAAAGAAGCCAAAATTCTGTGCATTCTGGGACGTGTTTGCCGTGTGCCTAGTATTCGACACTCGACAAAGGACAAAGGTTTGCCGAGTGCCTGGAACTTGACACACGGCAAAGGAAGAAGCTTTGCTGAGTGCCCACACTTTGACACACGGCAAAGGAAGAAGCTTTGCCGAGTGCCCGCACTTTGACACTTCACAAAAAAGCAAGGTGTAGGGGATCGTGACGCCTAAGAGGGGAGGGGGAGGAATTAGGCAACTTAAAATTTTAAATCTTGACTATGGCCTTTTTTTCTAACCCTAGCAAAACCTATGCAAAAGATAAACTATCTAAATGTGCAACAATGGTTATGCTAGTGTATTGCTATCTCTACCGCAAAAGGAGTAATGTAATCAATGTAAATACGGAAGCTAAAGAGAAAGGTAAAGATATGCAAACTCCCGTCGATGACTCCGGTATTTTTACCGAGGTATCGAGAAACGCGCAAGCTTCCCCCTAGTCCTCGTTAGAGCCCCTCTGAAGGAATCCCTCGCAAGGGCCAAGCTCCTGGTCGGATAACTCCGTGGATAGCCTCAGGCCTTCCCCACGCGCAAGTGGGTCTCCGACATGCCTTCCGGCAAGCCTCTCCTGGATGCTCCCCGCCGTCTTCACTATCAAGCTTCCGGCCGAAACATCGCGGGCCTTGTTCCCTTCGGTACACGGTGGCAGTCACACCACAAACGCGGTTGGTGTGATCTCGCAAGACTACAAGCCCCTCCGATGTACAACAATGGTGCGCACAAGCACCGAGTGGTAAGAGGTATGCAAACCTCACTAAACACTAGGCCTAAACCAAGAGCAAGCACATAAGCGGTGGTCTAATCAACCTAAGCACATCACAAAGTACCTACGCTAATCATCTAATGAATCACTAAGCACTATGCAAGTGGAGATCACTAAAATGGTGTATCAACACCCTTGATATGTTTCCTCAGTTCCACTCCTTCATTTGGCCGGTTGGGGGTTATATTTATAAGCCCCACTGAGAAAGTAGCCGTTGGGGATGAAATCCCGCTTTTCTGCTACTGACCGGACGCTCAGGTCGTCCTGTACACGTCCGGTCGTTCCGACCGTTAGAGCCACGATCAATTGAGCGAACGCTGCCAGCGTTCGGTCACATGCCACCGGATGTGTCCGGTCGCAATTTCGCCGCTCTAGAACCTCTCTGTACTCGATCGGACGCTGCTGTCCTGCGTCCAGTCGATTTTGTTGTTCAGCGTCCGATCGCTGCTGCTGTCGAGCCTCTTGATCAGAGCGTCCGGTCACTGTGCTACCAGCGTCCGGTCTAGCGTCCGGTCACCTCTGTGAGCTCGTTTCTTTATGATCTTGCGTCCGGCTTGATTCCTATCTTCGTACTTGGACTTTACTTGATATCTTGGATCTTCTCTTATGCTTCTAAAGTCTTGCTTAAGGTGTTGATCATCGGATCATTACGGCGCCCTCGTCCAAGTCATGTCTTGCACCCTATTGAACTACAAAACAATTACTTGCAAATTCATTAGTCTAATTTGGTTGTGTTGATCATCAAACACCAGAATCCAAAACAAATGGGCCTAAGGGCCATTTTCCTTACACAAGGTTTGCCGCGTGCCTAGAAGTTGACACTCGGCAAAGAAGGAAGGTTTGTCGAGTGCCTAAGATTTGACACTCGGCAAACGCGCCGTGACCGTTTCCACTCCGTCATGTTACTTTTTTTCGCCGAGCGTCGGTTTCAGCTCTTGGCAAAGTCTTTGCCGAGTGCCCAATAGAAAACACTCGGCAAAGAGCCGTTTGCCGGCACTGTAGATGCCGTGTGCTATATGCCGAGTGTTACACTCGGCAAATCCTTTGCCGAGTGTTACACTCGGCAAATCCTTTGCCGAGTGTTTTTTGGTTTTTGCCGAGTGTGTGTGTGGCACACGTCAAAGCGACTGTTCCGGTAGTGATTTTTCTTGGCAGCAGATAAGTCGAGTTAGAAGAGAAGTCAGGGAAAAGAAAATGGGGCAAATCACTTTTTTTTTTTCTTAAAGGACAAGGGAAATCACGTTAGAAACTACGAACTCAGAGTACCTTTCTTTTGCTACATTCTCTTCGTAACAGGAACATATTTTTGTTTGCCAACATGTATATATAAAAAAAAGGATAACTCAAACTGCATTACGATTTAACACAAAAGCTTGAACCAAAGCAAGCATGAAATCCATTTTTGCCAGAGGTACAGCCGCTGGCAAGGAGAAACAAAATAAAGTAAAACCAAACATTACAGCTCCAATTGAGAGTTTAAGACTGCTACAACTACGAGTTGACTCCAGATGGCCAATTACCAGAGCGCTAAGCTGGTAACCGGTCCAGGGAATAATAAAAAAGCAAACATGGCATGCCTCATGCCAACATTTTGAGACTTAAGAGTGCAAAGGGCGGAACGCCCCCGAGATGATGAGCTGCATATAGCTTCTGAGCAATTAATTGCGGCTCTTTCTTCTGCGTTTCTTTCTGCTAGTGGTTTTAGCAGACCCCTTCTCCTCCGATGACTCACCTTCATTCTCATCTGGCTTCCTTTTGGTTGAAAGACCATTGGTCTTGGATTCATCAACAGCTTCACTGGATTTCACTTCATCTTTTGAATTCTTGTCTTCACTGCCAGCATCATCCTTTGAGTTGTCTGTGCTATCAGCCTCATCCTTGCTGCTTGCCTTCACAACAGCATCCTTAGCCTTTCCAGTAGATGGAGAGGGCCTTGCACCTTCCTTCTTAGAGTTAATGCCAGTCTTAGGTGTTTCTTGAGTATCCTTCTCAGTACTTTTTCCCTTCAGTCTGGTTGGAGTCACAGAGCTATCAGCATTCGACATATTATTGCTGGAGCGCACGCCTTTTGGACGCCCTCTCTTCTTGGGAGGATTATTAACATCACTGCCACTGTGCATAAAACAGTTAATTAGTTTCACAAAAGCTACCGAGTGTACAATGTATCAAGATAGCACATTCATAATAGTAAACACTTACCTTTGAGGTGTTCCTGTTTTTCCTCCCTTCATTTGTTTACCTGAGCTCCCTTTAGCTTTTCTGCCACGTGGTCTGGTTTACAAGAAACAACTCATAATTTAACAACTGAAACCTTTGCATTAAGTTATAACCTAAAAAATGGACGGGAGTGGAATTCCAGGTAACATTGGCATAGAACAGTGTGTGCGTGTGAACAAATGAACCAAAGTTGATCAATTGGGATAGAAAGTAACTCAGATGTAACAAAGAAGACACATTAGGAATAATTCAACTTCAGAATTTCCATTTGGTGGTTACCACCAAATAGCAAAGTTATAGCTAGACAATCAAACAGATCAAAGGCATGCTAGACAGGTTAAGTTGGAGATAAGGACAGCGACAAAAACACATAAAAGAATTCACATAAAAGCTTAAAACATATGAGACAAACATTGGTTGTTTGAAAAAATCAAGCATTTGCATGCTACCGCTGCTTTGCTTTTTAGTGTTGAAACTAGTAACCCAGTAAGTGTAAGAAGCTGCTCCTAGCAACTTAGGCAGAAACCAGTTCTTAATACGAGGTAGGGGAAACTGCAGTTGTGCACAGAATCACATATTATACTGTTTAACGTTCTGGCATAACTATAATTGTCATCTAAAACACAGAACATACAAAAGGCGCAAAGTAGATATTTTTCTTACATATTAGATGGTGCATCAGGATCAGTGTCTTGTTCCTGCAGGATGGCAAATGAATCCGAAAAAGGAACAGAGAGGAGGATAGATATAACTGCATCAAATTCAAACCTAATGGAAATACCTCAGAAATGAACTCCCATCTTTCCTTCTTAAGCACTAGTACCTCAACATCACCATCATCATACGAAACCTGAGTGACAAGAGGAAAGGGTCCAAACATCATAATCAGTTTTGTTTAAGAGAAAAATAAGAATTCCATCACTAATAATAGTGTTTTTCATTCAGACAGGCTAAACACTTAAGGAACAAATGAAATGTGAATGGGCACCTTGTGCTTCTTTGAAAAAGAATCGAATGATTCAACGACACCCGCATAGAACCTGCAAATCAAGAAATAATTTCAAAAACCAAACTGCATACTAGCATAACTCAAGGAGCAAATATCATTTTCAGCTGTCAACACTGTTATAAAAAAGAAGATTTAAAGAAAAAACAAGAAAAACTATAGGTGTAAAGTTCCAACCAGAAAAACAATTCACAAGCAGATAATATTTATATATAAAAAAGGGACAAATAGCAACCACAATGCAGACTTGGTAGCCTTCGGAAATAGCGACCACAGTGCATCCAGAAGGTGGTCAGCAATAAAATATATGCTCACAAATAACCAAATGCTTCACTATAGAAATATCAATGACATTGCGATAGACAAAAAAAAAACATTGGTGCAAAAAATAATATATACTAACTACTGTAAGAATGCCATTACTGATAAGAAACGCATGTTGATCATCGGACTTACATTTTGTCATCTGGCCACCAAACTTTGATTCTTGAGCCAACAAGGTTTTCATCAAGCATTTTGTTTTTCTTTGATAGAGGGGTCTGCCAACACAACAGAAAAGGTTCTGATAAACTGAAACAGAAATAAGGTCGAAGATAATTCACTGTGTGTCAAGAATGCATACCTCTTGAGCTTCCTGCAAACGTTTCCTTTTTGATGACGCCCCACCATCCTCTTGTTGGCCCTTTGATTTATCGATCCTTGTTGGGGACACCACCTCGAGTAACCGGAGCAGCTCCTCGCGGTCCTCCGGGATAGCGCCAAAGCGCTGGCTTACGTCGCGCATCCGCAGCCCGGCCTCAGCCTGCACTTCCTTCGGCGTCATCACAGGGGCTGCACGCAGTGCGTCCTCCGCCATCGTCGGGGCGCGGGGTGGAGACCTAACGGGGAGAGGGGTTTAGGGTTTTGGCGAGGGGGCTGGTGGTGATGGGAAGACTAGCGGGGGTAGGGTTTTATAGCCGACGAGGCACCGGTGGTGGTGACGGCGACGGTGAGGAGGCGTTCGCACTCGACCTCTCCCACCTTCAAAATTTTCATGATTCGTCGCCATTCAAATCGTGCAACGGGAACATCTGGGTTGGGTGAGGTTGAGCAGGGGCTGAGCTGTTGAGGCCCCTTCAACCAGTTTACCTCCAAAGGCACTCGACCTCTCCCACCTCCAAAGGCTGCGACGAGGACAGGTCACACAAGTCGGGTTGACTCTGATTTCGAATTCAAAGGATAATATGGAAGGGAAAACTTGGCGGCAGACAGGGTTCATATACTAGGGTTAATTCAAAAAATGTCTGGGATCATTTGAAAAATATAAGTGTAAATGTTTAAATTGTAGGGTTTAGATGTTTTGTGTAGGGCTTTTAACATTTTTTTCTTTTTGGTTACTTTTATTGTCAATGCTCATTTTGAATAATTTGTTTTTTTAATATTTGAATGTGAAGTGTTGGGTTTACATGCTATTTGGGTCCTTAGAGCTAACAATTGTACTAGCTGCTAAAAATCTTATGTGATCTCGTTTGATCTCTCTAATTAATATAGTATAGTTAGTATCTTACACAATATCCAACTTACATGTGGTCTGTTTGGATCCATAGCTAATAGTCTAGCTAGTGTCTTACCTACCACCCAGATTAATTCTATCCCATTTAAATCTCTAGCTATTAATCTAGCTAGCATCTTACCTACCACGTAGATTAGCTGTCACATTTGGATCCATAGCTAATATCTTAGCTGTCACATTTCTAGATTCATAGCTTCTACTATGTATCTAGATATAATATATATCCAGGTGCATAGCAAAAGATATGAATTTAGAAAATCCAAAACGTCTTATAATTTGGAACAAAGAAGTAGCTGTTAAAAATCTTATGTGATCTCGTTTGATCTCTCAATTAATATACTCCAGTTAGTATCCTACATAAAATCTAGCTTACATGTGGTCCCGTTTGGATCCATAGCTAATAGTCTAGAAGTGTCTTACCTACTACCCAGATTAATTCTATCCCATTTAAATCTCTAGCTATTAATCTAGCTAGCATCTTACCTACCACCTAGATTAGCTGTCACATTTGGATCCATAGCTCATATCTTACCTACCACCTAGATTGCATATGGTCCTGTTCAGATCCCTAGCTCATATTCTAGCTAGTGTATTACCTACCACCCAGCTCATATATGCATATTCCATGAATGTTTACGAGGAAAAATGATTGTGATATATAATGACCATAGTTTATGTTCAATCTATTTTGTAGTACTATCTAAAACATTGAATGGCTCTAACTAACCATATATTTAGTTTTTAGTTTTTGGGACACGGAAGATGGGATAGGTGGATCCCATTCTGAAGGTTGTTTAGTTTAGGGGAAACTAGGGAGGAGGATGTCTGGCCCTAGGGGGAGTCCGCCCCCTCCCCTCACCACATATCGAGTTGACGGGCTCGTTCCTTGTGAACACCATAGCTCCTCCGTCCGTGCCAAGTACAAGGGTAGGGTGCGGGTTGGCATGGAAGTGTTGAGGGGCTTGAGGCAAGCACAATCGTTGAGGCGGGGGTGCCCCAATGACAAGCATGTGGCTTGTAGCATGGGAGTTCCCGAGGTAGGTGACGTGCGGTGGGTGGGGTAGGCACAATGAGGGCACGAATGGAGGTAGTTGTGCTAAGAACTGAGCTCAAGCAGGTGGCTTTGCAGGGGTAGCTTCGACGGGTGGGGTAGGAAGGCAGGCCAGAGTGCGGCAACGGTGTACAGAGGATTTGGGAGGAAGAAAATATGTGGACAAGAGATTGTGAGTAGACCCCATGTTTCATGGCGACTGACAATGTGAAAATTGTGTTCATCCCAGTCATCTCTATCAGTCCAACCAAAGAAAAAAAAAATAAGAATGGACTATCCTTTTAAACCAAACGTATGATGGGACCATCACATCCCACATTCAGGGATGAGACTATCTCATTCCAAGACGTTCCCAAACCAAACATGTGCCACAATAATAACTATGATGGTTGTGCCAAGGCCCTAGCATTAGCTATAAACATGGGAAGGCGATGTCCAACGTCGCCTACACCCAAAGGACCCACCCTCGGTGTACAGGCAACGAGTTCATCCATAGTCGGCTCGATGGATACACATCGATGGCAAGGTTGGTCCATGGCCCAAAGTACGATCCGAGCGCCCATGACCTTGATGGAGAAGTGGTCATGAGGGCGGGAGGAGGCAAGAAGCATGGCCGCTCCTGGATTGCCGACGGCGCAATCGACACAGCAGTACTCCCACTCTCTCCCAGATTTGAGCATGGAGCATGGGTTCCAGTCCGGCGATACGCCCACGACCAGACTCTACACGGTTCCAGATGAACGCACTCCAGGTTATTTTTATTTTATTCATCGTTCATTGATTTTTACATACTTTTGCATTGCATTGTAACATTTGGATGAAATATGGTAGGGTCAGCTGGAACAAGAAACGAGGCGCCGGGAGGAGCTAGAGGCGAAGATGGAGGCAGAGCGACAGAGGATGGAGGCAGAGCGGCAGATGATGGAGTTTTAGATGTTTGAATATATGAGGGGTGTTTATGTTGCAATCAGTCAACCTCCGCCACTGTTTCCAGTCTCTCCTCCTCAACCTGCTCCAAATACTGTTTCAGGCAATGTGAGTCGCTTTACAACCTTATAATTTAGTTTATGCAGAATCAATCTTACAAAGATGCCCAGACACTAGAAACTTAGTGACTAATGCTATATGTTTGTTACCAACTAGTACTTAAGCAATCATACTAGAGCACAATGCAACTGAGAAGATATTGCTGATAGTTGCAAGGGTTATACTAGTTAGGTAGTAGAGAGACCATACATGTTGTTTAATCTTGTCTCACACATGCAATCTCTTCTCCTTTGTGCAACATCAATTGGCGACATCGAATGAGCCTCATGACCCAGCGTTGTCACAGTGGAAGTCGTGTCATAAGTGACTACTTGTGATTTTATTTGTATTTGCATTTGTGGATTACCTGTGACTACATGTGGTTGTGAATGAACCTACTTGTGATTTTAAAGTTTATTTGCATTTATGTGTTGTCAATATATCTATATGAACTGCCTGTGATGCCTATTGTGAATTATCTGTGATGGATGTGATGTTTATTTGAATGTGGTACGTGGCTGTGACTGAACCTAATAAACTGATTATATGTGATAGCTTTGCCGAGTGTTACACTCGGCAAAGAGGCCTTTTGCCGAGTGTCAGGTTTAAAACACTCGGCAAAGTGGACACGTGGCAAAATTCTTTACATTCTAGGACTAAAATGGCTTCGTTGCCGAGTGTCTGCGCTATGACACTCGGTAAAGAAGCCAAAATTCTGTGCATTCTGGGACGTGTTTGCCGTGTGCCTAGTATTCGACACTCGACAAAGGACAAAGGTTTGCCGAGTGCCTGGAACTTGACACACGGCAAAGGAAGAAGCTTTGCTGAGTGCCCACACTTTGACACACGGCAAAGGAAGAAGCTTTGCCGAGTGCCCGCACTTTGACACTTCACAAAAAAGCAAGGTGTAGGGGATCGTGACGCCTAAGAGGGGAGGGGGAGGAATTAGGCAACTTAAAATTTTAAATCTTGACTATGGCCTTTTTTTCTAACCCTAGCAAAACCTATGCAAAAGATAAACTATCTAAATGTGCAACAATGGTTATGCTAGTGTATTGCTATCTCTACCTCAAAAGGAGTAATGTAATCAATGTAAATACGGAAGCTAAAGAGAAAGGTAAAGATATGCAAACTCCCGTCGATGACTCCGGTATTTTTACCGAGGTATCGAGAAACGCGCAAGCTTCCCCCTAGTCCTCGTTAGAGCCCCTCTGAAGGAATCCCTCGCAAGGGCCAAGCTCCTGGTCGGATAACTCCGTGGATAGCCTCAGGCCTTCCCCACGCGCAAGTGGGTCTCCGACATGCCTTCCGGCAAGCCTCTCCTGGATGCTCCCCGCCGTCTTCACTATCAAGCTTCCGGCCGAAACATCGCGGGCCTTGTTCCCTTCGGTACACGGTGGCAGTCACACCACAAACGCGGTTGGTGTGATCTCGCAAGACTACAAGCCCCTCCGATGTACAACAATGGTGCGCACAAGCACCGAGTGGTAAGAGGTATGCAAACCTCACTAAACACTAGGCCTAAACCAAGAGCAAGCACATAAGCGGTGGTCTAATCAACCTAAGCACATCACAAAGTACCTACGCTAATCATCTAATGAATCACTAAGCACTATGCAAGTGGAGATCACTAAAATGGTGTATCAACACCCTTGATATGTTTCCTCAGTTCCACTCCTTCATTTGGCCGGTTGGGGGTTATATTTATAAGCCCCACTGAGAAAGTAGCCGTTGGGGATGAAATCCCGCTTTTCTGCTACTGACCGGACGCTCAGGTCGTCCTGTACACGTCCGGTCGTTCCGACCGTTAGAGCCACGATCAATTGAGCGAACGCTGCCAGCGTTCGGTCACATGCCACCGGATGTGTCCGGTCGCAATTTCGCCGCTCTAGAACCTCTCTGTACTCGATCGGACGCTGCTGTCCTGCGTCCAGTCGATTTTGTTGTTCAGCGTCCGATCGCTGCTGCTGTCGAGCCTCTTGATCAGAGCGTCCGGTCACTGTGCTACCAGCGTCCGGTCTAGCGTCCGGTCACCTCTGTGAGCTCGTTTCTTTATGATCTTGCGTCCGGCTTGATTCCTATCTTCGTACTTGGACTTTACTTGATATCTTGGATCTTCTCTTATGCTTCTAAAGTCTTGCTTAAGGTGTTGATCATCGGATCATTACGGCGCCCTCGTCCAAGTCATGTCTTGGCACCCTATTGAACTACAAAACAATTACTTGCAAATTCATTAGTCTAATTTGGTTGTGTTGATCATCAAACACCAGAATCCAAAACAAATGGGCCTAAGGGCCATTTTCCTTACACAAGGTTTGCCGCGTGCCTAGAAGTTGACACTCGGCAAAGAAGGAAGGTTTGTCGAGTGCCTAAGATTTGACACTCGGCAAACGCGCCGTGACCGTTTCCACTCCGTCATGTTACTTTTTTTCGCCGAGCGTCGGTTTCAGCTCTTGGCAAAGTCTTTGCCGAGTGCCCAATAGAAAACACTCGGCAAAGAGCCGTTTGCCGGCACTGTAGATGCCGTGTGCTATATGCCGAGTGTTACACTCGGCAAATCCTTTGCCGAGTGTTTTTTGGTTTTTGCCGAGTGTGTGTGTGGCACACGTCAAAGCGACTGTTCCGGTAGTGATTTTTCTTGGCAGCAGATAAGTCGAGTTAGAAGAGAAGTCAGGGAAAAGAAAATGGGGCAAATCACTTTTTTTTTTTCTTAAAGGACAAGGGAAATCACGTTAGAAACTACGAACTCAGAGTACCTTTCTTTTGCTACATTCTCTTCGTAACAGGAACATATTTTTGTTTGCCAACATGTATATATAAAAAAAAGGATAACTCAAACTGCATTACGATTTAACACAAAAGCTTGAACCAAAGCAAGCATGAAATCCATTTTTGCCAGAGGTACAGCCGCTGGCAAGGAGAAACAAAATAAAGTAAAACCAAACATTACAGCTCCAATTGAGAGTTTAAGACTGCTACAACTACGAGTTGACTCCAGATGGCCAATTACCAGAGCGCTAAGCTGGTAACCGGTCCAGGGAATAATAAAAAAGCAAACATGGCATGCCTCATGCCAACATTTTGAGACTTAAGAGTGCAAAGGGCGGAACGCCCCCGAGATGATGAGCTGCATATAGCTTCTGAGCAATTAATTGCGGCTCTTTCTTCTGCGTTTCTTTCTGCTAGTGGTTTTAGCAGACCCCTTCTCCTCCGATGACTCACCTTCATTCTCATCTGGCTTCCTTTTGGTTGAAAGACCATTGGTCTTGGATTCATCAACAGCTTCACTGGATTTCACTTCATCTTTTGAATTCTTGTCTTCACTGCCAGCATCATCCTTTGAGTTGTCTGTGCTATCAGCCTCATCCTTGCTGCTTGCCTTCACAACAGCATCCTTAGCCTTTCCAGTAGATGGAGAGGGCCTTGCACCTTCCTTCTTAGAGTTAATGCCAGTCTTAGGTGTTTCTTGAGTATCCTTCTCAGTACTTTTTCCCTTCAGTCTGGTTGGAGTCACAGAGCTATCAGCATTCGACATATTATTGCTGGAGCGCACGCCTTTTGGACGCCCTCTCTTCTTGGGAGGATTATTAACATCACTGCCACTGTGCATAAAACAGTTAATTAGTTTCACAAAAGCTACCGAGTGTACAATGTATCAAGATAGCACATTCATAATAGTAAACACTTACCTTTGAGGTGTTCCTGTTTTTCCTCCCTTCATTTGTTTACCTGAGCTCCCTTTAGCTTTTCTGCCACGTGGTCTGGTTTACAAGAAACAACTCATAATTTAACAACTGAAACCTTTGCATTAAGTTATAACCTAAAAAATGGACGGGAGTGGAATTCCAGGTAACATTGGCATAGAACAGTGTGTGCGTGTGAACAAATGAACCAAAGTTGATCAATTGGGATAGAAAGTAACTCAGATGTAACAAAGAAGACACATTAGGAATAATTCAACTTCAGAATTTCCATTTGGTGGTTACCACCAAATAGCAAAGTTATAGCTAGACAATCAAACAGATCAAAGGCATGCTAGACAGGTTAAGTTGGAGATAAGGACAGCGACAAAAACACATAAAAGAATTCACATAAAAGCTTAAAACATATGAGACAAACATTGGTTGTTTGAAAAAATCAAGCATTTGCATGCTACCGCTGCTTTGCTTTTTAGTGTTGAAACTAGTAACCCAGTAAGTGTAAGAAGCTGCTCCTAGCAACTTAGGCAGAAACCAGTTCTTAATACGAGGTAGGGGAAACTGCAGTTGTGCACAGAATCACATATTATACTGTTTAACGTTCTGGCATAACTATAATTGTCATCTAAAACACAGAACATACAAAAGGCGCAAAGTAGATATTTTTCTTACATATTAGATGGTGCATCAGGATCAGTGTCTTGTTCCTGCAGGATGGCAAATGAATCCGAAAAAGGAACAGAGAGGAGGATAGATATAACTGCATCAAATTCAAACCTAATGGAAATACCTCAGAAATGAACTCCCATCTTTCCTTCTTAAGCACTAGTACCTCAACATCACCATCATCATACGAAACCTGAGTGACAAGAGGAAAGGGTCCAAACATCATAATCAGTTTTGTTTAAGAGAAAAATAAGAATTCCATCACTAATAATAGTGTTTTTCATTCAGACAGGCTAAACACTTAAGGAACAAATGAAATGTGAATGGGCACCTTGTGCTTCTTTGAAAAAGAATCGAATGATTCAACGACACCCGCATAGAACCTGCAAATCAAGAAATAATTTCAAAAACCAAACTGCATACTAGCATAACTCAAGGAGCAAATATCATTTTCAGCTGTCAACACTGTTATAAAAAAGAAGATTTAAAGAAAAAACAAGAAAAACTATAGGTGTAAAGTTCCAACCAGAAAAACAATTCACAAGCAGATAATATTTATATATAAAAAAGGGACAAATAGCAACCACAATGCAGACTTGGTAGCCTTCGGAAATAGCGACCACAGTGCATCCAGAAGGTGGTCAGCAATAAAATATATGCTCACAAATAACCAAATGCTTCACTATAGAAATATCAATGACATTGCGATAGACAAAAAAAAAACATTGGTGCAAAAAATAATATATACTAACTACTGTAAGAATGCCATTACTGATAAGAAACGCATGTTGATCATCGGACTTACATTTTGTCATCTGGCCACCAAACTTTGATTCTTGAGCCAACAAGGTTTTCATCAAGCATTTTGTTTTTCTTTGATAGAGGGGTCTGCCAACACAACAGAAAAGGTTCTGATAAACTGAAACAGAAATAAGGTCGAAGATAATTCACTGTGTGTCAAGAATGCATACCTCTTGAGCTTCCTGCAAACGTTTCCTTTTTGATGACGCCCCACCATCCTCTTGTTGGCCCTTTGATTTATCGATCCTTGTTGGGGACACCACCTCGAGTAACCGGAGCAGCTCCTCGCGGTCCTCCGGGATAGCGCCAAAGCGCTGGCTTACGTCGCGCATCCGCAGCCCGGCCTCAGCCTGCACTTCCTTCGGCGTCATCACAGGGGCTGCACGCAGTGCGTCCTCCGCCATCGTCGGGGCGCGGGGTGGAGACCTAACGGGGAGAGGGGTTTAGGGTTTTGGCGAGGGGGCTGGTGGTGATGGGAAGACTAGCGGGGGTAGGGTTTTATAGCCGACGAGGCACCGGTGGTGGTGACGGCGACGGTGAGGAGGCGTTCGCACTCGACCTCTCCCACCTTCAAAATTTTCATGATTCGTCGCCATTCAAATCGTGCAACGGGAACATCTGGGTTGGGTGAGGTTGAGCAGGGGCTGAGCTGTTGAGGCCCCTTCAACCAGTTTACCTCCAAAGGCACTCGACCTCTCCCACCTCCAAAGGCTGCGACGAGGACAGGTCACACAAGTCGGGTTGACTCTGATTTCGAATTCAAAGGATAATATGGAAGGGAAAACTTGGCGGCAGACAGGGTTCATATACTAGGGTTAATTCAAAAAATGTCTGGGATCATTTGAAAAATATAAGTGTAAATGTTTAAATTGTAGGGTTTAGATGTTTTGTGTAGGGCTTTTAACATTTTTTTCTTTTTGGTTACTTTTATTGTCAATGCTCATTTTGAATAATTTGTTTTTTTAATATTTGAATGTGAAGTGTTGGGTTTACATGCTATTTGGGTCCTTAGAGCTAACAATTGTACTAGCTGCTAAAAATCTTATGTGATCTCGTTTGATCTCTCTAATTAATATAGTATAGTTAGTATCTTACACAATATCCAACTTACATGTGGTCTGTTTGGATCCATAGCTAATAGTCTAGCTAGTGTCTTACCTACCACCCAGATTAATTCTATCCCATTTAAATCTCTAGCTATTAATCTAGCTAGCATCTTACCTACCACGTAGATTAGCTGTCACATTTGGATCCATAGCTAATATCTTAGCTGTCACATTTCTAGATTCATAGCTTCTACTATGTATCTAGATATAATATATATCCAGGTGCATAGCAAAAGATATGAATTTAGAAAATCCAAAACGTCTTATAATTTGGAACAAAGAAGTAGCTGTTAAAAATCTTATGTGATCTCGTTTGATCTCTCAATTAATATACTCCAGTTAGTATCCTACATAAAATCTAGCTTACATGTGGTCCCGTTTGGATCCATAGCTAATAGTCTAGAAGTGTCTTACCTACTACCCAGATTAATTCTATCCCATTTAAATCTCTAGCTATTAATCTAGCTAGCATCTTACCTACCACCTAGATTAGCTGTCACATTTGGATCCATAGCTCATATCTTACCTACCACCTAGATTGCATATGGTCCTGTTCAGATCCCTAGCTCATATTCTAGCTAGTGTATTACCTACCACCCAGCTCATATATGCATATTCCATGAATGTTTACGAGGAAAAATGATTGTGATATATAATGACCATAGTTTATGTTCAATCTATTTTGTAGTACTATCTAAAACATTGAATGGCTCTAACTAACCATATATTTAGTTTTTAGTTTTTGGGACACGGAAGATGGGATAGGTGGATCCCATTCTGAAGGTTGTTTAGTTTAGGGGAAACTAGGGAGGAGGATGTCTGGCCCTAGGGGGAGTCCGCCCCCTCCCCTCACCACATATCGAGTTGATGGGCTCGTTCCTTGTGAACACCATAGCTCCTCCGTCCGTGCCAAGTACAAGGGTAGGGTGCGGGTTGGCATGGAAGTGTTGAGGGGCTTGAGGCAAGCACAATCGTTGAGGCGGGGGTGCCCCAATGACAAGCATGTGGCTTGTAGCATGGGAGTTCCCGAGGTAGGTGACGTGCGGTGGGTGGGGTAGGCACAATGAGGGCACGAATGGAGGTAGTTGTGCTAAGAACTGAGCTCAAGCAGGTGGCTTTGCAGGGGTAGCTTCGACGGGTGGGGTAGGAAGGCAGGCCAGAGTGCGGCAACGGTGTACAGAGGATTTGGGAGGAAGAAAATATGTGGACAAGAGATTGTGAGTAGACCCCATGTTTCATGGCGACTGACAATGTGAAAATTGTGTTCATCCCAGTCATCTCTATCAGTCCAACCAAAGAAAAAAAAAATAAGAATGGACTATCCTTTTAAACCAAACGTATGATGGGACCATCACATCCCACATTCAGGGATGAGACTATCTCATTCCAAGACGTTCCCAAACCAAACATGTGCCACAATAATAACTATGATGGTTGTGCCAAGGCCCTAGCATTAGCTATAAACATCAATTTTTCTTCGTTGAACTCTTAATTCCAGCTCGGGAAAGATTTATGTGATTTTTTAACATAAATGTTGCAAAGACTCTATATGCCACGACTTCATTGTTTCACATGTCTAGTAACTCTAAAAAATCTCTAACATATCTTTTATAGTTGAAACCTGAGCCACCAACTTCTTTATCCTTGCCCCCTTTAGAACATTTTTTGTATCTTATGTGAATGCTGAATGGACATAATGATTCCACACATATAACGGCTAAGTCTAAACAAAGCAAAATATCAAAGATTCCACAACAACAATAGAGAAATTCAAATAAAGCGCACAAGGAAAATATACTAAGATATGTTGTGCTCCTATGACTGTCACTGTTCTCATTTATCTTGATGAAAACACTTTCCCTATTTATGAAAACATTTCATGAAAATATAAATAATAGTAATAAAAATAAACTAAGATATGTTGTATCCCTAAACTCATTATATGAAACACATAAATACCTGTGAATTGATCATAGATTAGTTGGTTAGGTTTCTTGTGTTGGAACCGGTCCACCCAGGTTCAAATCCTCGACTTGGCAAGGATGCTTGAATTTTCCTAGATTTATTTCAGGATTTAATGGCGCTATGCTTTCAGTTGTAGGCGATGTCCCCGTCAACAGCAAGATGTCTGTGATGACTTCATGAATCTTGGTGAACCTCGAGCTCTGCTAGCTCAATCCTTCGGAGGAGTTCATAGGGGTAGGACTTGCGTACATGTGTTCATAGGGATGAGTTTGCGTGCATGTTGTGGGCGTCTATGTTGTACTGTGTAATTATAAAAAAACACATAAATACGTAATAACCATACCCTCCCTTCCTCGTCTATCTTAGAACTTCAATATTGAGGTCTCCTTTTTTGTTGTGTTTAATTCTCTATTAGAGCGCACATCACTAGCTAACCATTTCGAGTAGAAAATAGACATATAATGAAAGAAATCACTCACATATGGTGGAACAAAGAAGAAGATGAAGACTTGCGGATGGCGGCGGACTGGCGGCATTAGGGAAGGTGTTGTGTATGCCTATTATATATGGGTTGGTAGGCGGCTATATATATAGAGTAGGGTTGCGAAATAATGAATGGGCTTCTAGGGTTTGGTCGTAGCTTTGGGCCAGTTTATCCGGCCCATATAACCTTTTAATCTTTGGCCCAAGCCTCACCCACTTACTCTATGCCTTTTCATACTCAACTCCCAAATGTTTTAGCTTGCATCTTTCACTGGCAGTCCAATTTGGGCCTAGCCACTTCCTATTTTTGACCCCTCGTGGCACAGTGAGCGAATCTGTGCTCATGCGTACTACCAAACACATTTTTTTGATTACCCCATGTAAATAAGATGGGGGTTTCTTATACTGTGCGACCAATAAAAATAAAGTTTTAAAATAGCATACACTCACCATTAATACGAATCCTACTCCCAAAGTCCAAAAATGTAATCTAGTTTTATCATAGATAAAACTTCTCTATTTTGGACTGACACCGTAACATATAAAATTGTAAGTACAATCAAGCCCTAATGTGGATTTTGGTGATAATGACTACATAATTAGAGGACTAATGAGATTTATCGAGTTGACAAGCAGGTGAGAAAACAATGAGGATGCTAAATAAAATGGTGGACCCTCTAATTACAAATAGTAGCGGTATTGGACTCAATAAAGGTTTAGATTCATTTTATATTTTGAAATTGAGTATAGGAACTGTTGTACTATCAAGGAGGGTGCACTACACAAGCTTTAGTGTGTAACCATGTGCTCAACTCAACCCGACCATAAACAAATCCTCACACAAAGCAAGGCCAGCCAAAAGCCTAACTCCTACCTTCTATTGATGGCTTGCGTGGAAGTGCAGCATATTATGCAGCACTGCCGCGCATTATGAGGCACTATCGTGACTTAACGGTCGACTGGGATGATGGGGGTATTTATACCTCTTTTCTCCTCCCAACGGCTAGCTCGACCACTTCACTCCCAACAACTAGCAGACAAGCTTTTCTTTAGCCTTAAAGCCTCCCAACTTTTCCCATTGATTCCTAGTGATTCCTTGAGAGATTGGCCTCCAAATTTCACAATAGACCTTGCCAAACCAAGCTCCAACTCCTAGAATACTTGGTTCGCGTTCAAGCTGACATATTGCATTTGTTACTCTTGGAGCAAGAGCTCCTAGTCGGCTAGGCCTCACCGGTGGAAGAACTACAAGCTCTTATGTGTACTTTGGGAAGTTTGTAAACTCTCCCAACATCTAGTAAGAACTCTCAACCAAGAGACTTGCTCTCTTAACTTAAGAAGTGGACGGTGAAACTAAGCCTTGGCGGCTTCCTCAACAACGTGGAGTAGGCAAAGCCTTGGTGGCGAGCTGAACCACGGAATAAATCCCTTATCTTCGTGTTCTTGCTATTTGTATTGTGCTCTACATTGTATTGGTTGTGATTCTAGGGTTTACTCCCGATCTACTTGTGCTTGAGCTTCCAACCTTGGAGAAGGGGTAAAACAGGGTCTATACAACCTCAGGAACATCAATAATTCACTCGATCTAGTTTTCATTCGGTAGGTTTTGATTTGTGTTCTCAGGGTGCTATGATACGTGACAGTATTGTCATTGTACCCAGACGTGCAAGTGCGGCAGTGTCGTTCCTGTTAATAACCATTGCTTTGAGTTAAATTTTAAACATGCCTATTCATCCCCTCTAGGCTTTGCCTTACCATTTTTAAAATACAAAACAAACGCACTATCAAGACATATTTCAAGTTAGATTTATTGATATTTTATAAAATGAATTAGTCTTGACATAGGGTAAAAAAATTGTTGCATTTGTGTTGCTTGCATCTATTTTGTTGTATGGAAATTAATTATTAAAAACTCAGTTAGGTTAGGAATATGTTACAATTTTATTTTAAAAAACAAAACCTATTTCAAAAAAATTCAGTTGTCAATTTAAAAATGCAAATAATTGTAAATGACTTTTAAAACTTATTTGGTTCAAAAAAGTTTGAATTTAAACTTTAAAACAAGTTTAAAAAATAACCGTTGTTCTTCGATTTCATATAGAGGTTAAATTAAACTTGTTTACAAAATGTCGCCCTTGAGCAGGCCATGCTTGCATCTGTATTTGAAATTTGCAAGACAAGGACTGAACAATTAGTAAATACCTTTTCCGGCATATATTATATATGATAAATGTCGCAGCTTTGCTCCATAATAAGGTTTCATACTGCACATTATTACTACTACACTAAACCTGATCTAGAGACAAGGTTTCATGGTTCATAAACAATGTGCTTGCCTGGCACTCACTTGGGCCCTTCCTAAAAAAAATATAAGTTTTTTTTAACAAAAAAAAACGTACCACCAAAAAACTGTGGTTGTAATTGAAAAATCAGATGACAAACAAATTCTACACTGGTGGTTTCAAGTTGAAATGGTCTGAGACAAGAAAGTATTTAATCTCAACTAAAACTTTTCATTCTCAGTTGAAAGATTTTGGATCCTGCCAAACACACTTTTGAATATCAACTGAAACTCTCGGAACTCATTTCATTGATTGACATGGAAACAGAATTTTTCAAGTGGCTAGAATGATTTGGGCAAGTAGAGAAATGGAACAAACAGACAACACAAGCAGCCGTGCAGCGAGGCCATTGACATACGACGTGTTATATGGAGGCCAAAAAAAGACAAATGACTGCACTGGTACACTGTTCTGTACTGGCTTCTGGAATCATCAGAGTTCAGAATCACTTGAGCTTGTAATGAATCTGAGCAGCCTGAAGCAAACTGGCCCTATGCATAGGAATTAATAAAGTTGCAGACTTGCGGTCACCTACTTAAAATTAAACAAAATCCCTCGTCTCTGATTTTCAAATGCCCTTTCAGAGTTCTGCACTGAAAGTTTGCCACCTCATACATACCAAATGGAAAATTAAAAAAAAGATGAGCAGTGACTAAAACAACAACCAGACGCATGAATGCACCTTAATGTAGTCCTAATACAATGTGAAATTCAAAGCGTTCTTTTGGCAGAGTCACTGAGAACAACTTCAACTTCATATATAACACCTGACACCACACAATCAATGATTTCGAGCTGCAACTCAAACTTGAAGTTGCAGTCACCTAAATTAAACAAAATCTCTCATTACTGAACTTCAGAAGCCCTTTCAGAGTTCGATCAAACTACTGAAAGTTAATTTGCCACATCTCAGCTGAAAGCTTTGATGCTATATTTCAACTCTTGACTCTCAAAGTCTAGGAACTCAATTTGAAGCTTCTACATCTCACTTAAAAGTCTAAGACTTGATAGCAGTCCCTGAGTTGATGTACAACACAGTCGTTAGCACTTTGCACTACTGCACTACTACAGATGGAAATCCCGCTCAGCATTGTTACTGTCAATTTGCCAAAAGCCAAAGCAACACCATAACCATATCTGACCCAATGTGCCCTCTCCCAATCTCCCTCGCTCTGACATACATGATCTCAAACTAACTCATGTCTCATATCAATTTATTTATTCAGGAAAAAAGAACAAAAAAGATAATCCAATCAAGACTGACCCAACAATATTCAAAATCACCCTAGAAAACTACATATAATCAATCAACCCACAGAATTGCATCTTTTAGTACCACCTGGAATCTCAAATATCTATGAGACTTGTTATGACTTTAGAAGGTTAGGTCGTAAGAGAGCCACCTCACAATTCCTCACCTTGCAAGTGGCGATCATTCCCACCCCCACCCCTAAACCCAGTCAAGACCTTTCTAACTATTCATATGAAAACACATGCACACAAATCAGGACATGGAAAAACAAACAGAGCATGTGAATTCAACATGTAACCTGTTTGGAATCAATATGTAACATCACTATATAATCAATGCTCTCTGTTTAGAAATGGCAGAAAGGAGAAAGGAGAGAGAGAGAGAGAGAGAGAGTTGAATGCATATGCATAAACAGGTGAGAGTCCTCATGTTACATCTAGAGGAAAAGCAAGTAGCTTGGCACTGACTACTACTAAATACCACAAATTCTCAACTTGACACAATGCACGAACATGACTAGCTTCTAGATAATACGCTCATTTTCTTACCAAAGACATTCCTTTTTTAGAGGATGCCAATGGGTTTATACAACAAAACAGTACATGTACTACATCCAAGTGACTAATCAAAATTGGGAAGGAGACTATAGGCTAACATATGTAAAGAAATTAGACCGAATCACAAAATCTTACAAAAGGTAAGCATTGACAAATGAATGATGATGTGCTTGCCCAGTACCTACAAAGCCAAGTTTTACTAGAAGACCCACTTTTGTCCTGGAAGACAAGTTGTCCAGTACCTACAAAGAAATTAGAAGGCCTATTGTGATACGCAAAATCAGGTTGTCTCTGGAAGGCCTATTTTTTATATGGATCAGCCCACTCATTAAGCACTTCACCGGTAAAAAACAAAATATAGCACTTAGTTTGTGACAAATTACAATATTCTAGGAATAGAGATTTCAAATGTCGAAACCCATAACACTATAAACAAGTGACAAATCAGGTTTTTGTAAAACAGTATTAGACTAAGCCCCCCTTTGGCAGGGCTTTTGCCGCGGCTCCTCGAGCGGCTTCGGGCGAAGCCTTGCCAAACGGCGACAGGCAAAACGGCTTGCGGCAAGAAGCCGGCAAAAGCCCCGCAAAACCCGGTGACTCAGTTCCTCCCCACGCGAGAAGACAAAAATACTGGCTTATTCTGGCTCGAGCTCGTCACTTTTCATCCCTGTCCCCGGCTTGCTCTCCTCCCCGATGCCGCGCGCCGACGGCCGCCTCCCTACGCCGCCCCGTCGGCCTTGAGCTCCGCCCCGCCGGCTTCTCCATGCTCCACTCCATCAGCCTCGAGCTTCGCCCCACCGCTGGCTTCTCCCTGCTCCGCTCCGCCCCACCGCCGGCCTCTCCCTGCTCCACCCCGCCGGTCTCCAGCTCCGCCCCGCCGGCCTCGAGCTCCAGCTCCGCCCCACTGTCGGCCCCTCCCTGCTCCGGTGGGCCGGCCTCGAGCTTCGCCCCGCCGGCCTCCTGCTACGCCCGAGAGAGAGAGAGAGAGAGAGAGAGAGAGAGAGAGAGAGAGAGAGATGGATGGAGGGAGTGGGTGCCGGTAAGGAGTGAGGCCGTTCGGATAAGGAGAAGAAAAGAAGGGAGAAGGAAAGAAAAATAAAAAAAAAGAAAGAAAAATGAAGAGAAAAAAGAAAAAAGAAAAAAAAATATAAGGGTATTTTGGACATTTCATGTCTTCTTTACTCTAGGAGAAGCCGTTTTGCCAAACGTTTTCGTACAAAATAAGCCAGAGTCAGAAAAAGCTGCTTTTCCATACGAGCCAGAGCCAGAGCTGTTTTTTCACGAGCCGGAGCCATGCCAAACGGGCCCTAAAAATTGCCCCACTCGTTAAACGTTACAAAGGCGACTAACAATTAGCCCACTCGCCAAACCTTACAAAGGGGCCAGTTGCTGACAAATCATGTGCCATCCCGTTATTCATGTGGTGAAACTGCCCATACCAAGAGGCATGGTACCTAAAATCAAACCTAGAACCCTTATTTACGGTCCGGGCAAGTTCAAAACCAAACTGCGCAAACCTAGAAGCCTTATTTTTGGTCTGGAGAAGTTTATGCTGTTTCTCACTGCTAGGTTCTTCACAATCTGGCACAAAAACCATCGACTCTAGCAACCTTGCATTAAGTATGAAGAACTTGGCAAAGTTAACATGCAATTTGTTGCCTCGGTAGTTTAACAGCACAATTTTCCTCAGTGGAATGTCAAGGGTCCTGATAAGATTCCAGTATTTATGACACCACACATTTTTCTCCCCCGCTGTTGTAGTCTGGAAAAAGCATAATTGACATAAAGTGGAGAAAAACTAGCATTAGAAAATGTATCGATGCGATTGTAGGTGACAGAAGAATTAATGCAGATGGAAGTAGGTTTGGTCACCTTGATGTACAAGTTCTTCAAGCAAGGAAAGCATCTAATGGCGTCAATAACCATATCCAAACTAAGATGCATATTTGATAATGCTAAAATCTTCACATTGGGCACCACAGTCGTTGAGCTAACGAGGCTTGATCCCTAAGGTAAGTATAAAATACAAAGGGTTAGTAAGGTCATAATCGGTAAAGACATTTAGATTCCTCTGAAAGTGTAAGTGATAAGATATAGATATTCGTGAAGAATTGTGGACCCAAACTCGACCCTGGGGTAGTCTCTAGAGAATTGCCCCAAAATATATGCAAGTTTGGTGCTGAGATCACCGTGATGACCATTTCTGTGGAACCCCAATGTGGAAAAAGCAGCAGTCTTTCAAGACTAGGGGCATCCTCGACGACGATCTGTTGACACATGGTGCCACTCAGGGTTGTGATCACAGACACACTTCTAAGGGTAGGAGACACGATCCGGACTCGAGAGCTGTCAATGCTGTAAGATAGCAGCAAGCTCTGCAGGGCAGGGCAGCCTGCTAGTAGGGAGTGTAGAGAGCTCTCAGAGATTGTGACATCCAAAAGGCTGAGCTGCTAGAGAACCGGCAAGTGAAGTAGGGCGCCGGTGTTGCTTCCATCTGGAACCCACCGCAGCCACCAAAGAGGGCAACGCGAAGAGTGGATGAGAAGCGGCGCACCGATGGCGGCAGCGGGATCTCTACACACCTGGATGGCTGTAGTGGAACTCAAGCTCCTGGAGGTTGTCGAGGGCGGGGGACCAGAGCCAGTCTTTCCAGTGTCGTGGTGGAGCGGTCACGCTCGCGTAGCTCCATGAAGTACAGCATGGGTATGGAGAAGCGGCGGCCGGAGCCCTGGTGCGAGGAAAGGATGCGGGAGATTTCACTGCGGGGTGAGCGCTCCAGGTTGCAGAGCGGCAGACTGACGAGGTCGAGGTTGAGAGGAGAGGTGCGCCATACAGGCCGCCAGCGGGAGGACAACACCTGCGTGCGGGCGCTGTCCTTTGTGGGGAGCAGGGAGACGATGTCGCCGAGGACGGCGTCGGGGAGGCTGCTGATCGGGTCCTGGGCCTGGAGGCGATCTCCTCCTTCCCCTTCCTCCGGTCTTCTCTTCCGCTTGGCTCCTACGACCTTCCCCATATATGGCGGCGCGGCGTGGCGGCCGGCAGCGGGGATTGGGGAATCGGAAAGGGCCGCCGCAAACACTAGGCGACGGCTCGGTGAGTGAGAAGTCAGTTTTTTTACCCTTGTGGCAATAAATGTTTTACAGATCTAGTAAGTGTAGTCCGAATGAAACTATGCGTTTTTTCACTCTCTCTCCGTCACATCAAATCTTTGACACATGCATGAAGTATTAAATATAGATAAAAAAATTTACTAATTACACAGTTTGATTGTAAATTACGAGACGAATCTTTTGAGTCTAGTTAGGTCATGATTGGACAATAATTGTTAAATACAAACGAAAGTGCTACAGTGCCAAATACTAATTTCTAACCCCAATCTAAACAAGGCCTAAGAGACCATGTTAATAAAAACCATCTATAGAAACTATGGCACACAATCTTCGCGTAATAATTTTTTTTAATCTCTCTCCTTTATCCGTTGCTCCCTCCTGAACTCTCTCTCCTCGTTCTCTCCCAACCGCACACGAAGAAAGAAAGAGCGCGTGCGGCGGCGGGCGGGCAGGCAAGCATGCGAGCAAGCACGCACGGCGGCCAGCGTACGAGCGGCGCAGGCGAGCATTAGCGGCAGCGGGCGAGCGCGTGCAGCTGGCGGAGCGAGGGAGCACACGCATGCGGCGGCCCGTGGACGAGCGCGGCGGCAGGCGGGCGAGCGCACGAGGCGCCTGGTGTGCGAGCGCGTGCGGCCTGGCCTGCGCATCCTGCTCGACGACGGGCGTCATGGTCTGCACGGCGGCGCAGCGCGGCCTGTGCGACGGACGCAGACGGAGGTGGGCCTGCGCACTGCTCGCGGCGCGGCCCGTGCGTCCTGCTCCATCCTGTCGTCGTCGTGGAGCCCAAGCTCGACAGGAGAGCATTGTGGAGAGCGTGGCCTGGGTGGACGCGAGCGGTCTAGGCGGCGGCGACAGCAGCCTGCGCGGAGGTGCCTCGGCCGGCCTCCACCTTGCCATGGAGGGCCTCGTGCGCTGGCGAGCGTGGATGGCACACGAGCGCGGCCAGCGCGGCGGCTCGTGGGCAGCGGCGCGTGCGAGCTCCTGCGGCGGCGCGAGCCAGCGCGGAGGCGCGCGAGTAGACGTCCGGCGCAGACGAGCCCTGCGGCGGCGCGGGGTGCACACGGCCGGCGCGAGCGGGCGTTGCCGGCGCAGCCGAGCGGGACGGGCACGGCCGGCAGGCGAGTGCGGCGCTGTGAGAAACCGGTGGTTTCTTCCCAATGGTGTTTCGATGGTTTCTTCGTGCGTTGGTAGAAGAGAGGACGTCGTTTCTCTCTTAGGAAACTATTTCTACAAATTTTCTTCTCTTTGCTCGTTAATTAAGCTGCCACGTTATCATTTTGCTTAGGTGGCATCTGGGACTGCCCTAAAAACATGCATGTATGTGTACAGTGTACTCGTACACATTGTCTGTAATAAAGAATTGGTGATACAGTATTTCTAGGGTACATAGAGCAGTTTTGTGTTTTATAATAAATAAAGAAATGGTTTATCAATACTAGGTTCATACGTAGTTCAACACCGATAATTGTTATAAAAAGCACTGATAATTGGGATTCTTTTTTTTAAGACAAGTACGAGGACTAATGCGAACCCATTTGGCAGGGCTTCACTTTGTGAAGCCATTTTTTCGGCTTCAACTCCACGAACCATTGTCTCGTTGGAGCCGGAGCCATTTTGATACCCCGTTTGAAAAAATTGCATCTCATTATGGGCAAAAGAATAAAATCACTAGAACACCCTTCTCTTTTTCTTCTCTGCTTCATCCCCGGTTGTTCACACGACGAGTCCCTAACGCGCCCCTCCCGACACGCTCTCCAAGGTGGCATGCACACCCTGTCGGCGGCCCACGCATCCCCTCCCGGCGACCTACCCGCCTCCTCACCGGTGGCCGCACGCCCCTCCCCGGCGACTTGCACGGCCTCCTAGTGGCCCACGCCTCCCTCCCCAACGGCCCGCGCCTCCCTCGTCGGTGGCCGCGTGCCCCTCCCTGATGACTTGGACAACCTCCTAGCAACCCGCGCCTCCCTCCCCGATGGCTCGCGCCCTCTTCCCTGGCCCGGTGGCCGCACGACCCTCCCAAGTGGCTCGCGCACCCCCTCTCCGGTAGGGCTGGACGAAAAACTCGTAGCTCGATAGCTCGCTCGACTCGGCTCATTAGTGGCTCGGCTTGACTCGACTCGTTTGAATTTTTTAACAAGCCAAGCCAGCAGTTTAGCTCAGTTTGTTAATGAGCCAGCTCACGAGCCGCTTGTGAGCCAAAACAAGGCAAGATAAATAACAGACCAACAACTTTAATAAGCCCACTTATCACTTTGCCTATGGCCTAACACATGGATGATAGCATACTTGTATTTTCCATTGTAGAATTCACATTATTCTGCTTTATTTCATTTTAAATATGCATGTAATGTGTTTGTTGTTGACTTGTGGTTATAATCTCTACATAATATGCTTTTGTGCTTTGGCCCACGAGCCAGCTCGAGGTCGCTAATAAGCCGAGCCGAGCTAGACTTCGGGCTCGTTTGAATAACAAGCCATAACGATCTGACCATAACGAGCGGAGCTATAACGAGCTGAGCCATAATGAGCCGAGCTGGCTGGTTATCTAGCCCTACTCCCCGACGACCCGCGCCTCCCTCCCTGGTGGCTTATGCGCCACTCCCCGATGGTCGCGCGCCACGACGACCGCACACTCCGGCAGCTCGTGAGGTCTTTCTTCTCTGCGTGCTTCTTCTCTACGGGGGCAAAACAGGCTCAATCCGTGTTGGATGCCATGTAGGTGAGGTGATTCCGGTTGAAGCTAACTTTTTTGGCTCATTCCCATCCCAAACCTCTATGAGAGCAGGTTTCTAGGGGCTTCACCAAGGAAGCCATTCTATTTTACCTCGTTTGGTAGAAAACAACTCTAAACGGCTTCTGAAGTCGGTGGAGAAGCTCTGCCAAATGGGGCCTACTTGTAGGCATTGTTCTACTATTGTAGCTATTGACACTTCAAAACTTTGAATAGGGTTTATTCTACCCATCTCTGTACTATCAGAAAAAAAAAAGTCTAACTGTTTGTCTAGCTACAGCGAGAAACAGCCGCGAGCAGGCGGCAGCGGCTAATAGCAATACGAAAACCTTGACCTTATTCGCAACATTCATCGTCCAATTCTCGTTTTCCATATTCCACATATTCAAAGCTACTCGCAGATGCAGAAGAGGATGACGACACACTGGCCCCAGACGTTCTAGGTTCCGGCCGGATTTTTATTCAAAGAAGGGCATAGAACGATATGATTTCACTTAAAACAGGCCTTTAGGATTTGGATGCCAGGCTAGAAAATCATCCGTGTTTTATTTCAAATAGTGGCCAGGATTGAATGATTTTTGCATCTTCTTCCCAAAATGTACGTCTCTGACCAACTGCTCGTTCCAATTGCTTGTTGCTAGATCAATTGAATATTCGATCGATTGCCTGTAGGTGATTCCTATATGGTGAGACAACAATGATTTTTAATTCTTCAACACGAGTCCTTATATATAAAAAGAAAAATTAAAAGAAAGATTGAAAGACCACACGTAAATATTCACAAAAAAGGAAAAAGAAATTCCACACGTCTCCGGTCCAGAAAAGCTTGATAATGCTTGGTGCAGCCCCTTCACTACCGGGAACAGGATCTTTGCCGTGTGCCAAGGGAGGGAGGGGAGTGGTGTGGCGGCGCCAGAGAGAGGGCGCGGGCGGGCGGATCTGGGGAGGAGGTAGGGGAGGAGGGAGGGGAGCTGAGGGCCGGGCGGATCTAGTGAGGGGAGGGCGGGGCCGTGCCGGCGCCGGAGAGGGAGGAGGGGAGGGAGGGAGGGGAGGGCACGGTAGGGGGCGCGCCGGAGAGGGAGGGGAGGGGTGCGCCGCCACCGAAAAGGGAGGAGGGGAGGGAGGGAGGGGGCAGCCGCCGGGGAAGGAGGGGGTGGTGCCGGCTGGAGGAGGGGAGGGGCGTGGAGGCAGCTGGGAGAGGGGTGCGGGGGCAGGGAAGGAGGGGGTGTGCATGCGTTGTTAAGTGTGCGGCAGGCGGTGGCTTTGCCGAGTGCTCTAGATCTGGCACTCGGCAATACTTTGTCAAGTGCCAGATCCAGGGCACTTGGCAAATAACTTGTATGTCTAGTGTTTTAATAAAAACACTCGGCAAATCACTTGTATGCCGAGTGTTTTTCGAAAAGCACTCGGCAAAGAGCTGTTTGCCGAGTGCCCGAGAGAATGCACTTGGCAAACATAAAAACACTGGGCAAACTTAAGGATTCCGGTAGTGCTTGGCCTTTGCTTGCGCACCCAGCTGAATAGTTTATGACAAAACTGAATAACCTTTTTCTGTTTTTATTTTATCTCGGTCAGCGAATAATCCTGGATTCTGGTTCACAATAGCATGGACGTGTAATGTCTCCAGAAATTTGCTGATGCCATTAATTAACAAAGATATCTGAAAAATAAAACAGACAGTTTTTCTTTGCCCCAAAATAGCAAGGTTCCGCTGGATTAAGTGTGTGCAGAACAGTATTAGTTTGCCTTCTGGCAGTAAATACAACAATGAAACCACAGATCCTATACAAGTACTAGTTCGAGGAAAAATGGGTTGGTAAACAGAATCAGTGGAGGATGAAAACAATACTTAGGGCTTGTTTGGATGTCCAGTATTCAGTTTAAAACCCTTGTAAATCACAGCTCTAAATATTTTTTTTTCCAACCCAATCTAGAATTCACTATTTGGATGGTCAGTGAGCCTTATACTATTACACCCGTTTGGAACAAAACCATCGGAAAAAAACAATCTTCTCATCAGGTCTGGAAAGAAATACCATAACTATCGTGGCCTCCACCCTCCCGCTCAAGTCGTGAAAAGAAGGCTGTGACGATGGTACCGAGCACATTAGCAATAGCAAGGTCTCCTCCTTCCTAGCGCTGCCGGTGTCGTGGCCTTGGCCTCCTTGTCCGCCCATCCAAGCTCTTATTTGAGGTACCCCGAGCATTGTCGCCCATCCCGTGTTGGCGCAAGATCGAGACCATGAGCCCAGCCATGCACGGCTACGTAGTCGGCCCAGAGACCTCAGCATCAAACTCTGACATACGCTATCCGTGTGGCCGAGTCACTATGTCGTCTCGCATCCAACTTTGACATAGGGCCGGCAACGGTGCCGCGCCGCCGTGTATGGTGCACGATAGGCGACTAGGCCGTCGATTCTGCAAGAAGACCGGGTGCATCATCGATTCAGCAATAAGACAAGCGGAGGTCGTTCAGACTGGCGGCCATGGCGCCTTTCCCCATGAACGAGGATGTGCTCCTCTTCTTCGCCCACGTCCGCGACTGCCTTCGGGGCGGAGTATTATAGAGCATGCATCAACCGGTGCCTCGCGATGCTACCGGAGCAGAAGCTCCATGGCGCGCCCATCCTGGCGAGCATGGCGTCGGTCGCCTAGGGCACAGTCCCCATGGTGGCGGAGGACCCTTTGGCCGGCTAATGAACATGTCTAGGTCATCGAGCTTTCCCTGTTGACTGCATCGATGCACGATGTCATAGCACCCATCGAGCGGCGTCCTGTCACCGTGTCACTATGGTTCTGTTACCCAAACCAATATTTCACACAGAAAAAATTGCAATTGTTTTCTTGCGCACAAAATGTTACTAGTATAGTGAAAAAAATACAAGTGATGAATATCTAACGCCAGGGTTACTTAAAACCCATGGATTAGCACTACTAGTATAATGCCCGTGCTAACGCAACGGATTTATCTTGGAGACGCACATGAAAACAACCAATGTTTTTTTTCATAGTTCAACTTTTACACAATATCTTTGAGCATGTATACAATCCGGGAAACTAAGAAGTCACAGTAAAGTTTTTTCTCATATAACCATTTAAGTTATATTTTGTCTAAGTCCTTAATCATGGCTTGAATATCTTCAGGAAAGTTGTTAAAACATTCGTTTGCACGGCTCTTATCCTTGCTCGGTATTCTATAATAGCCTTTATCCTTGCTCGGTATTCTCGTTGTTTTCTATTCCTCTCTTCCCTCTTCCGCTCAGCCTCATCCACAGGTGGTTGAACTGAAACTAAGAAGGCTATAAAAATATGAAAGTAACCCTGCCACAGCCCATGAAGTGCTCGTACCTGTGTTGTTGTTTGTTATGTCATCTAAAGTACTGTGATCTGCTTTCTGGTTTGACATGGCCTTTTTTTTGTTTTTAATTAACCACAGTAGAATTCATGTAGATCCGTAGGAATCTGAAAGATGCAAATATCCGTTGCATTGCTATCTCTATCCAGCTACCACATCCGCATTGCCACCTTCTATATGCAGTTTCAAATATTATAGAATAAATATTTTTCTTAATCAATTAATCTGACATGGGATGACATTTGTGAGAGGAATCGACAGCTGACTGCAATGCATTGCACGTGTGTTAGTTTCCTCAACAAGCAAGTACCTAGATGCTGAAGATGTGAGGGCCAGAATGTACGCCCAGCCGAAGACGGAGATGATGCCGATGCTGCAGAATGTCTCCTCCGTCAGGTGCGCCGCCGCGTCGTACCCGTTCAGCGAGGTTTAGGATTCAGGCGTCTTATAATTTGGGATCAAATTTTTTGAATAAGACGAGTGGTCACACTTGGGATCAAAATTAAAGGGGAACTAAATGATTACTAAATACATAAGCCATGTAAATTAAGTCAACCAAATCATGCTGCAGAGAGGTTCTAGCTAAACATGTCAGAGACTGCAGCATCGACAAAACTTCAGTCATGCCTAACCAATTGGCAAAAAATTATGTTCAAACACTTTCAGATCATTATGTCATTATGGCCATGATTTCATTGCATTCTGGTCATATATACTCCAATGCAAGAATACCAAGGAATTTGACAATAAGATGTTTATCTACAGTAGACCAGTAGTGATGGTCATCTACCTTTTCAGCCTGTCTCTGCAAAGAGACAGCACTCTGCTCGCTAAGCGAACTGAAATTTAGAAAAGGAAAATGTATAATCAAATACTAAAACTGAACTCAGATATGTCATATATAGATATAAACTGAAGCAAGAGTCTAACTTGTAGCTAGAGAGCCTACCATTATTATCTTTTCGTAGCTTACTGTAATTTACATTACATGCTACCTTGTGGATGAGGACATGATTACTTTAGAAGAATCAACAAAAATAATACTTACAGAAGCAATCACGTATTTTAGTAGGGCTAGTACCCATTGAAGCAGAATATGTAAGGCACATTTATCAATATAAGTAAATAAATGGCAGTAAAAAAATAGATCACTAAAGCTGAGATATGTATGAACTTACAAAATCTGGTATTATTTTCTGAATGGTAGGTCCAAAACGTACTGGAGGCAGAAGAGACATTATGAAAGAGGCATTCACACATATTCAGATCATCCACAGTAAAACCATCTAAAAAAAATTAGATTAGAATTTCCCAAGCATCCATATCCGAAATCATGAGACCAATTCATTTGTGCAAACAGAAATTAACCGACGAAGACCTATCTCACCAAAAAATTTGAATTTTGTTTGCTCGTCGTCTTCATAGATGTGGCTCATAACCTCATGGCCTCCTGCCTGTCACCAGGCATCGGATGAATGAAGCCTGTCACCAGGCATCGGATGAACGAACATCTCTGACACCATCGCAGCAACCTCGGTGCACAGCCGCTTGAGATAGCACAGATACGATACAATAGAGAGATCGTGGCCAAAGGCAAGAGAAAGGGGACGACCAGGAGTCGCCCCCGCTTTATCCGGAGGTGAAGGACGCGCCCAAGGACACCGGCAGCATGATCGACGGGCGCAGATCCTCCCCGCCTGGGAGACGAAGTTCTTGGTACAACCGGCGCCTCTTCTTCAACCCGCGGCGTCGTTCCCGGCCCTATACTCCCGGCTCCGTGCACCCGGCGTCCGCGTCGAGGGCTTTCCCGGCACTGCGTTCCAAGCGTCCTCCACACTCCGGCGGCCACGATCTCTGCCGCGGACGCTCGAGGGCGCGGACGCTGGGGTGGAACGGTGATGAAGTAGGGAGATCGGGGGTGGGAGATCCAAAGAATATCGGCCGTCGGATGTGGTCGAGTAAGGAGAGAGAATGAATGAGAGTTAATCTGGTGCGCACATTTTTAATGTCATCTTTTTTTGTTTGCGTTTTGTGGGGTGGACGTAGTTTAGGTCGTGACTGTAGAGGTGGGATTTGTTTGGTGGCTGTAGGATAATTTGAAGTGGTGTATTATAGAGGTAGAGATACATGATGAGTAGTTAAAGTTTTCCTCTGAATAATAAGCATTTCTTGCAATCTTGAGCCTGGACAAAACAAGAGCTATTCCCTAGTTCATTTCATCTCACGAGAGTCAGGCAGTCAGCTCTTGATCTTTCTATCTTGCTGTAAAAGGGCGTATCAGTGCAGAGAGCTTGGACAAAACAAGAGCTATTACCACTTATCCTAAATTTACATTGTGCTTAAAACAATCCCGAGATGATGAACACTTCACAGCAGCATTGACATCAGTGGAAGCGATAGTAGAAACTATCCTTAGAACCACAATTATTCCTATCCGTCTATACTTCATGTCTGGATTACTAACCTACAACTACAAGGTAAGAAGCAGGCACAGAAAACAATAACAGATTGTAATTTGCAAGTGAAAGATGTCTTTGCGGGAAGAATGTGCTACCCATGTAAGAAATGTGGTCATACCTGCTTTCTCACCACCATTAGAAGCTCATTAGCTACTGAAGAGCCACCTGAATCAGTATTGAAGCCAACAGCCAGTGCCAAACGACATAAGATACCGTAAACCTATATTGTTTTTGATCGGGTATTATTTATGGAGACACAAATTAGGAGAGAAATGAGCAATGTATCACAAACCTGAATCAGGAAGAAGATATCGTAAACTCTCCAAGTAACCCAATATTCCTGTATTGAAAAGGTCGATATGTCTGTTGAGCAAATGAAAAGCACTAAATACAAAGGAAAATATTTTTTTCTCAAATATGCAGGAGTTTACCAGTTATCCTCCGAATTGAATTATATCATAACATCATACAGACATACAAAACAAAGTTCACTGACAGACACACAAAAAAGAGAAGAAAATGTGTTTTCATCACCTGCTCATGCTACTCCTCGAACTCGCTGTCGCCGATCGGAGAGACCGAGGCGGCGGTGGCTGCGCTGGTCACGCTCCCGGTGCCCCGCGCCGTGCGGGGTCAGATCGTAGCGCTCGCGTCCTTGTTCCTGCAGCCCTCTCCATTGTGATCTCCCCGAGACCCGGACCTTCTGCTTCCGCAGCCATCAGCCGGCCTCCGCCCCTGAACAGCGCCCGTTGAGGGCACGTCATCCCCCGCCGGCCGGTCCACTGCCGCCCGTCAGGGGCTGCCCATCGCGTACTGCCGTTATGGTGGATGAGTTGGGGGATGGTGACGCCCGTTAGGGGCTGCCCATCGTGTACTTCACATCAACGATCAGGCATATCTTCTGGCACATGTGCAAGAATTGTTGAAGAATGTGTAGCAGAACAAATAAAAAACCAGGGACACCGTACAATCATACACAAATGCTAGCTTCCTCCCTCCATCCGTAAGTTTCTATTTAGCATCCTTCCCCCACTTGTGATTGAACTGGGTATTGTCGACTAATCATCACAGCGATTCACTAAAGTTTTTTTGTTTTCTTGCGATTAGTAGTTGCCACCATGTGGGAGAAACTCGATTGACATGTCGTATAAGCAAATATTTGATTAGCAATTTGTTTTGCAGATTAGAGATGGCTTAGTGCAAATCGTGTTCTAGCATTGAAAACAGAGCACTTCTACGAAACATTGATAGCAGGAGGAGCTCAGCCGCTGCAGTTCGACAATTAGGTAAGCAGGCGGCCGAAATCAAAATGTTTTTACTTTTTATATGTTAATTGGCATTGGCAAAAATTACTATCAGTGCAACAACACATGATCTATGATTTTTTTTCATGTTCAGTTCATTGGAGATGTAGTATGTTGCAGCTTATCAGTGAAACGAAATAGCTTAACAGTGGAAACAGACCATGAGCTTCATTGTTTTTTTTTTGTTTGGAAAGACATTTATATAATGCTGAATTCTTTTTATAAGATAGGCCATTGAGTACAATCCATATTAGCACCGATTGTTGTTCTGTACATATTTTTTTAGGTTAAGGTGTAGTTCTGTACATTGTTGTTCATTGATTCTTCGGTACACATTGAGTTCACCTTCAGTAAACAAATAGTTGAGATGAAACAAACTGTTTGAGTCCACTTTATATAATTCATAGCTTTTTATGTATTTCCAACATTTTATCTCAGCTATTGAAGTACCACATAACTGATGCAGTGATAGTATCTCTTGATTTTTGTGAATTAATGGACTTAAGTGCTATTAAGAGGTTGTTGCAATCCAGAAGACCAAGTGATGAGTACATAGCTGGGGTACAGGATTTTCTTAAGTTTGCCTACAGTGGGAAAAAGTCCGATGCAAAGATTCAATGCCCCTATATCAAATGTGTCAATAGGCAGTTACAAATGCAAGAAACAGTGTATGAGCACTTAGTGTGTGATGGAATGCTGCGTGGATACACTATATGGGGATGTCATGGGGAAACAACATCTTATATCTCTGCTAACAAAGATTCAGAGTCACCGCGTCCAAGTTTAAACACTAATATGCGCCAAGTAGTCCAAGAAGCCTTTGGATATATAGACGATGAACATCACACAAATGGACCTCACGCATCAGGTTTATCTGAAGATGGACCAGATGCGGAAACACAAGATTTCTTTGATTTGCTTAGGGCTGCTGATGAACCTTTATGGGAAGGATGTGAGCTATCAAAACTTTCTTTCCTAGTCCTATTGTTTCATGTGAAGTCGACCAACAAGTGGAGCAATAAATCAATTAATGATCTACTTCAAATTTTACAGCTAGCTCTCCCAAATGGTTCAAATATACCTAGAACATTTGTAGAGGCTCGGAAGACCATTGCGAAGCTTGGTCTTAGATATGAGAAGATTCATGTGTGCCCAAATAATTGTCAGCTCTATCGGAAAGACAAGAAATATGATGACTTCTGTTCAAAATGTGGAGCTTCAAGGTGGAAAAATAAGCCAGATAAAACATCATTAACAAAAAAGGAAAGAAGAAAGGCAACCCCAAATAAGGTATTGCGTTACTTTCCAATCAAACCTAGACTTAAAAGGCTTTTCATGAACAAGGAAACAGCCAAGTTAACTAGATGGCATGATGAGGAGCGTACAAAGGATGGTGCTTTGCGCCATCCTGCTGATTCAGAGGTTTGGAAAATCACTGATTCCTAGCACCCTCATATTGCATCAGATTCTCGAAACATGAGGTTTGGAATAGCAACAGATGGTTTTAACCCATATGGGAAGTGTAATTCTACCCATAGTTGTTGGCCAGTTGTATTAGTACCATACAACCTTCCACCATGGTTATGCATGAAAGCTTCTTCTCTTATGCTCACTCTAATAATTTCTGGTTACCCTGGAAAGGACTTCCATACATTTATGCAGCCGGTTTATGATGAGCTAAATGAGTTGTTTGACACCGGTATGTCTACATATGATGCATCTCGAGATGAGAGATTTCAACTTTATGCTACAATATTACATACTGTGAGTGACTACCTTGGGACAGGGATACTGGCACATTACAGTGTTATGGGATAGTTGGGTTGTGTGTCCTGTGAAGATGAAACAAGTTCAATACGCTTGAAGCATGGCCTCAAGCAATGTTTCATGGGACACCGACGATTTCTACCCACTGGCCATGAGTTTCGTCATGATGCCAATTCATTTGACGGAACCGAAGAGCATCGGTTGAGACCTATTTCTTATTCTGGAGTATCTCTTTTGGAAAGGATAAAATCAATTAAAGACTTTGAGAAGTCCAAAACATGGAAGGGTGTTAGTGGCCTATTTTGTTTGTCTTACTGAAAGTATAATTTGCTACGGCACAATCTTGACTTTATGCATATAGAGAAGAATGTATGTGAAAATATATTTAGGACACTTTTAGAAATGGATGCCAAATCAAAGGACAATCTACAGGCAAGGAAAGACTTGCAAGAAATGAACATTAGGCCAGATCTACATCCACAAAAAAGGCTAATGGTAAGTATTACTTGCCTCCTGCTTTGTATAACATGTCTAAAGAGGAGAAGCAACAATTTTGTAAAGTCCTTCGTGACATAAAAGTTCTAGATGGTTATTCTAGTAACATCTCTAGATGTGTAAATGTTGGTCAAGCAAAAATTTCAGGCCTCAAAAGTCATGACAGCCACATACTAATGCAACAACTTATGCCACTTGCTCTGAGAGGTCTTCTCCCAGATGAAGTTACATCTGTCTTATTTGATCTGTGTGGATATTTTAGAGAACTGAATGCAAAAGTTCTCCACGTGAATGAACTTGAGAAGTTAGAGGACCAAATCATAATGACGTTATGTCAGATGGAGATGATATTCCCTCCTGGGTTTTTCACTATCATGGTGCATCTAGTTCTTCACTTAGCAACAGAGGCAAAAAATAGGTGGTCCTGTATGTTATCGATCAATGTATTTTGTGGAAAGGTATGTTTTTCTTATAAAAAATTAAGAGCCATGTTTGGTACCTTCACTTTGCATGCTAAATTATAGTTTTTATTAATTTATACTAGTTTGTGTAGGTACCTTGGTGATTTGAAGTCAAACGTGAGAAATAAAGCTCGTCCAGAGGGCTGCATTGCAGAATCAGTTCTGGCAAAAGAGGCTATGCACTTTTGTTCAACATTTCTTGATGGTTTTCAGACATTGTCTAATAGGCTTTCGCGGAATGATGATAATGAGGAGTCACTTGGATGCTCTACTAGACATGCATCAACTCTTTTTCCTCAATCTAGGAAACCACTTGGGAAGCCAAGTAGTTATGTCCTGAGAGGTTTGGCTAAAGTACAAGCACATAGATATGTGCTATTCAATTGTTCCGATGTCGATCCATACCTTAGGTAATATCTCAAAATTGTAAACATAAATTTATTTTTTTGCCTCCCATAAAATTTCTTACATGTAAATTGTAGAGCTCATGCTGAAGAGATCATTGGAAAAGGTACTGGACATAGAGCCAGTCATAGAGATGTTGAGAAAATCCAAAATGAGAAGTTCCATCAATGGTTTAGAGGTCATGTAAGTACCTTAACTCAAAATGCTTATGTAGCACTAACGTGCAGGACTAAACTTGTATAATTATACAGATAATGCAGTTAGAGAGGGAAAATGGCATTCATGGTGTTAAAGATGGCATTAGATGGCTAGCTCGTGGCCCGGTTGATGCTGCAAAAAGGTATCATGCTTTCAACAGTCGAGGTTTCCGTTTTAGGCCCAAACGGTTGGATAGGGTGACACAAAATAGTGGTGTAGTGCTAACTGCAAAAACATCAAGTTATGCCAGTGCAAGTGATGGCATTCCAGTTTTAGGTGATGTGACTTACTATGGGAGGATAATTGATATTATTGAGCTAAACTACTCTGGGAATTTTTCTGTGGTACTTTTCAAATGTGAATGGGTTGATGTTGTTTCTAAAAGAGGAATAAAGAAGGACAAGTATGGCTACACACTTGTTAATTTCTCACACCTGATACATACAGGAGAAAAGATTGTTCATGAACCGTATATTTTTCCTAACCAAGCTGACCAGGTGTTTTATGCTGAAGACAAAGAAAACCCTGGGTGGTCTGTAGTCATGAAGATGAAACCAAGAGATATATATGACACAGGTTGTGATGAATGGGAAGATGATGTAGAAAATGAGCCATTCCATGTCACACACCTTGGAGATATGTTCAATAATGCAAATGTAAGACATCAATGGGCTAGAACAGACATTGAGGGAACCACGGTGGATGCTAGTGATGCTGCGGATGCTAGTGGCAATGGATTGAATGACCAATCATAGTTCATGAGGTGCAGTACCTGACTCTTTATTGTGCAAGCTCATTTCTTCAATGGTTTGTGTTTCTCCTTTTTCTTTATTCTGTAATTGTACACGTTCTTCTCATATTTATTGAATTTTTACTATAATGATAATTTATATATGTGAACTTTATTGGGGTGGTCAATGGTATGATTGGAACAATATATGTTATACCTGTATGATACGATAACGAAAATATATAAAGAAACCACAAGTTAATTGTTACTTGACCATGCTAGTTCTCTACACATTCTTAAGTTGATTTATTACTAAGTTCAGTTTTGTTTATGCAGTCCAGCAGCACACGTTAATTGTTTTTGTACTAATCTATAACTCTCTCTTAATGGGGAAAAGAAATGCTACTTTGGTACATGTACTAAGAACTACTGAGTACCTGCTGTATTTTCTATTGCTATGGCACGCAAGCCTGCTTTGTTAGTTCATTAATGGCTGACGTGTGCTTCAAGTGTGGCACTGTTTTGCATAAATAGAGACTGGCTGACAACATGATAGACTGCTGCACAAGCACATGGATTAATGCTGCATGTTTTCACTAATTCAATCTTTCTATTGAACTTGTGATCCCAAAAAACATTGGTTTAACGCTGCATATTTTCACTAATTCAGTGTTTGACCCTGAAATTTTATGGGGTTAACTTTTAATGAAGTTCCTGATTCATGGCTTGATGCTGCTATAGGAGGTAAATGAGATGTTGGGCAGGTCTTGGCTACTACCATATGGGTCGATTTCTGTTGTAAGTGAGTTGTGCTCGTAATGGATTGAGGATGAATGACTAGGCGTTCTATTGGAATGTTGATGCTTGCTTACCAACTTTAGCAGCTGTGCTTGTTTACAGTTTTGCAATTAGTCAAATTACTGTGTGCATTTTCTTCTTTTTTTAAATGGTTCTATTCTTACATGTCTCAGTTGTTGATGGATGACTTATGCAACATGATACTCGTAACATGAGCTAAGATATAATTGAACATATTTCTGACACAAGAGCTATAGACTCGCTAGAGTAATTCTTCAGTTCCATTGCTACCAAATGTTAAAGGGAGTGTTCACTAAAGCTTCCTGCACCTGCTGTTGTGCAGTTGCTGTAGTAACTGCAGAGAACAAAGTGCAGCCATGGTTTGCCACTGCTGTTAAGTTTTATCTTGCATTTGCCAATTAATAACTGCAGAGAACTGCTGGCTTGTTATGCAGGACTTCAGGTGGCAATCAGCATGGGAGTGCAGGAGATCATTGTGGAGACCGACACCATGCTTGTCAGAGATGCTCTCTCAGGCGACAACTATAGGCTGTCCACAGTTGGGGGTCTAGTCACGGAGATGAAATTTTTTATTAGCGTAGAGCTTAGATCATGTAATCTTAGTGTGTGCAAACTTGACTGTAATAGGGTGGCTCATGCTTTAGCAGCTGTCAGGTGTAAGTTTTCTAGTGGCATTAGTAACACTTGGATGGTGTACCTTAGGAGTTTGAGTGTGTGGTAACCAGCGATTTGGCCGGAGTCGATGAGTAATAAAATGCTCAGTTCAAAAAAAAGATTATACTCGTACTAGGATGCTCGTCATGGTTGTGACTTGATAAATTATCTCATTATGTGTTCGTAACTTGAGTGGTTATGTGCCTGTAAACTTGAATTATATGTACGGATTTTTATTGGGTTGTTCCAGTTTATTATGACGTGGACTAATAAAAAAATAAAAGCTGAAATCTAGACTAATAAGAATGCAACACGTGGAAGAACTAGGCGGTCTATTAAAAAACTGATGAAATACGTGGATGAATTGGGTTAGCCCACAATATGGGACTGGACTATAATGTTGCTAATTTGTAGCTGGGCCAAAAAAAAATTGGGCCAATTGGGCAGATTGTAAATGAAAATAATAATGAAAAAAACCCATGCTATATGGGCCAAATGTTAAATGCCACGTCACCCACCACGTCCTCTGCCATGTCATATGTGCCATGTCACCATACACGTGGCAGTATTCTATTCAATATGTTGTGACGAGTTGTCTTGTCACGAATTATTGACAGGAGAACTATTGTCACTGTATTAATGAAAATGTCCTCTGGTGGTCATAGAAGCTCCTCCAAAATGGCTCCGACTCCTCCGAAGAAGCCCCTCAGGAGGAGCTCTGCCAAACACTCCCTTACTCATTGCTACTTGGTTCTCATGTGATGACCACGACGTGATTACCTAACAGCCTTGACAACAGCTAGGTGCGATGTTCGTGTCGCCTATGAATAGGAAGGTCCACATGTATATGTTTCTTTGTAACACTTGGACTGTAACATTATTTTGTGTTACTACAAGGTATATATTTGTAACATATTTTATATGTTCCATTTATGTGTTACAACATAGTACACTTTTGTAACATTTTGCTTGTAACATTAATTTTGTGTTACCATAATTATTGCCAGTAACACATTTTTATAAAAAAAAGTGTTTTGTGTTACAACCGAAGTCTGTAACACACTATTTTGTGTTACTATGAAATTTCATTGGAACACATTGATGAATGTGTTACAAGAAAGTGATACAATATCCTTGTTTTGTAGTAGTGTTCGTAGGCTGGGGAGCGAAATGAATTTGGGGGGTTGGTTCGGCTTCTAGTTCTAGGTGGACGGATCACGGACAGGTGGATTGAAAACACGTCGCATCGGTTTCTTTCCTTCATCTCGGCGATTTGCTTCATCGACAAATGGCCTGCGGCACGACGCCCTGATTGCGAGCAACAGAAAGAGATAGAGAGAGAGAGGGCCAGGGCAGGGCATCGGTGGGCACTTGGGCGGGTGACAGATCCATCACACTTTAGGGAGCACGTACCTGCATCTTGGCTTGAACAAGCCGGAGAACAATGGTGATGGGGACGAGGCCGCGGATGCCGCCGCCGTTGATGCTCACAACGTGATGAGCCTGGCCTCGTATGGTGAAGATAATGCTGCGACCAGAGATGAACCGGCCAAGGAGATTGGATATGACCGAGAGTGTCAACTGTTAGGGCAGCAGATGGATTCGTGAGAGGGAAAATTTAGTGGGAAATATTTTCAGTCAATATTTTAGGAGGAAAGCTAAGCTTCCACGCCTCTTGATTCTGGATTTCTGGTGCTTATCCATGCGCACGAAGTTGAAACACGTACATATAAAAAAATAAAAAAACGTACAGATCAAATTAGTTTGGCCTACGAAAATATGCAAGTTAAATCCAAGAGTGTCTACACATTCTAGCACAATTTTAAGAAAAATAAATTCATTTAATAGATTCATCTGAATCAATTTTCCATTATTTTACATATCCGATTCAGTATCAGTAGTAAAAAAAATTGATGGACATCCCATACAAATCCTTATATATCTAAAAAACATATAGTTTTCAAATAAAATATCTAAAAAATATATACTACTAGATTTCGCTATCTAAAAGTTACTTTATCAGTAATGACTATGTATATCGGTTTTGTGATAATATTAATAATATGTACCAATTTAGTCTATTTTAAAGCAATGACTAATATTAATTTTAATATTAACAATAATACATAAATGAAATTTATTTTATATAACTAATCACATCAATTTAATGTGGCCAATTATATTACAGCTGCTATAACTTCGTTTCCTAGCATAAAATCCATGTTAAAACTTGCGGCTTTGATTTCGGCCGCAACGTGCAAATCTTGCTCACCCTATTTCGATCTGTTTCACTTAAGACCATGTAGATTAGCGGTTTAACCTGCAGGAGGGACCATGGATTCAACAGGTGGTGGGAAGGCAACTTGGTGCTTCATTGCAGCAGCCGCCCACCAAGGAGCACTACAGATGGAGCTTGAGAGTTGAGACGAGGGATGAACGACGTCCTGACCCGTTTGGATCGGTGGCTCATCGGAGGGGAGCTACGAGGGTACAGATGGATTTAGAATTTTAGATTGCGTGGGTGCCGTGGGAAGGAGGATGAGAGGGATTTGGCGCGTGGATGTTGCGGGAAACTTGCCGCGATTTAGATTGCGTGGGTGCAGTGGGAAGGAGGACGAGAGGGATTTGGCGCGTGGGTACTAATTATTCGTTCAATTATTACAGGTAGTTCAAACCGAGCTAAACGAGTCGAGCCAAAGTTGAAGTCATTCAAAATCATGTCATTTTCATTTTAAAACAAAAATGAGGTTAATCAGACGTCACTTTGCAGCGTGTTACGGACATTCCACCCCATCATCCCAACTACTCTAGTGTCGCTTGGAGCTCTGCTTGTGGGTACCATGGTTTTCCGTCTTCCTCTGTACGGCGGTGGAGCTGGCGCCATGTGGGTCTCCTTTGGCTGTCAAGCCCTCGCAGGTAGTGCTTGGTCCTACAAGGATAGGGAATCAATGTTACCTTCGCTGGGGGCATTCTTGAGGTGGCCGCGCCGGTATCCACAGCCGAGGGTCCACATTACGCGACAGGGCACATCAGCAAAGGAACCAACCCTTCAAGACTTAGTCGAGGGTCCTTGCTGTTGCCCAAAAAATCAAGCACCTTAAATAGGAACTCCCTTATTGTTTACTTTTAAGTTGAATGACAAGTATCAAGAAACAATTTTTTATTAATATTTGTCTTATTAATAAAAATAAAAAGTAATATAATTGGCCACATTAAATTGATGTGATTAGTTATATAAAAATAAATTTCATTTATGTATTATTGTTAATATTAAAATTAATATTAGTCATTGCTTTAAAATAGACTAAATTGGTACATATTATTAATATTATCACAAAACCGATATACATAGTCATTACTGATAAAGTAACTTTTAGATAGCGAAATCTAGTAGTATATATTTTTAGATATTTTATTTGAAAACTATATGTTTTTTAGATATATATAAGGATTTGTATGGGATGTCCATCAATTTTTTTACTACTGATACTGAATCAGATATGTAAAATAATGGAAAATTGATTCAGATGAATCTATTAAATGAATTTATTTTTCTTAAAATTGTGCTAGAATGTGTAGACACTCTTGGATTTAACTTGCATATTTCGTAGGCCAAACTAATTTGATCTGTATGTTTTTTTATTTTTTTATATGTACGTGTTTCAACTTCGTGCGCATGGATAAGCACCAGAAATCCAGAATCAAGAGGCGTGGAAGCTTAGCTTTCCTCCTAAAATATTGACTGAAAATATTTCCCACTAAATTTTCCCTCTCACGAATCCATCTGCCGCCCTCACAGTTGACACTCTTGGTCATATCCAATCTCCTTGGCCGGTTCGTCTCTGGTCGCAGCATTATCTTCACCATACGAGGCCAGGCTCATCACGTTGTGAGCATCGACGGCGGCGGCATCCGCGGCTTCGTCCCCGTCACCATTGTTCTCCGGCTTGTTCAAGCCAAGATGCAGGTACGTGCTCCCTAAAGTGTGATGGATCTGTCACCCGCCCAAGTGCCCACCGATGCCCTGCCCTGGCCCTCTCTCTCTCTATCTCGTTCTGTTGCTCACAATCAGGGCGCCGTGCCGTAGGCCGTTTGTCGATGAAGCAAATCGCCGAGACGAAGGAAAGAAACCGATGCGACGTGTTTTCAATCCACCTGTCCGTGATCCGTCCACCTAGAACTAGAAGCCGAACCAACCCCCCAAATTCATTTCGCTCCCCAGCCTACGAACTCGCCGTCGCCGATCGGAGAGACCGAGGCGGCGGTGGCTGCGCTGGTCACGCTCCCGGTGCCCCGCGCCGTGCTGGGTCAGATCGTAGCGCTCGCGTCCTTGTTCCTGCAGCCCTCTCCATTGTGATCTCCCAGAGACCCGGACCTTCTGCTTCCGCAGCCATCAGCCGGCCTCCGCCCTTGAACAACGCCCGTTGAGGGCACGTCATCCCCCGCCGGCCGGTCCACTGCCGCCCGTCAGGGGCTGCCCATCGCGTACTGCAGTTACTGTAGATGAGTTGGGGGATGGTGACGCCCGTTAGGGTCTGCCCGTCGCGTACTTCACATTAACGATCAGGCATATCTTCTGGCACATGTGCAAGAATTGTTGAAGAATGTGTAGCAGAACAAATAAAAAAACCAGGGACACCGTACAATCATACACAAATGCTAGCTTCCTCCCTCCATCCGTAAGTTTCTATTTAGCATCCTTCCCCCACTTGTGATTGAATTGGGTATTGTCGATTAATCATCACAGCGATTCACTAAAGTTTTTTTGTTTTCTTGCGATTAGTAGTTGCCACCATGTGGGAGAAACTCGATTGACATGTCGTATAAGCAAATATTTGATTAGCAATTTGTTTTGCAGATTAGAGATGGCTTAGTGCAAATCGTGTTCTAGCATTGAAAACATAGCACTTCTACGAAACATTGATAGCAGGAGGAGCTCAGCCGCTGCAGTTCGACAATTAGGTAAGCAAGCAGGTAGCGGTGCGTCGGCAACTTATGCAGTTGCAACTTTCATTCGCTCGCACAGGCAAACGCGAAGTAGATAGCATTTGGTTACTCAGGTTACAGACGCTCCGAGCAGCAGTTCAGTATGTGAGACTCTAACTTGGTCTGCGTGCATATGGCTTTATGACTTAGTGTAATCCTTGGAAAAGGATACTTTACAGAAGAAATACTTACTGCTCGATTGCTTCACTAGTGTGGCTGATTAGTTGAAATACTTAGATGTGAATTATCCTATTCTTTATTCTTATTTATCTTATTTAATGTAAAGAACCTTTTGGACTATTTTTATTCGTATATATGTGTCATGCTCTAGACCATCCTATCTGAACCATAGCACTTTACTTGTTCTCAAGCTCCAAGTTCAAATAACATTACAAATATGCACTTTAGTCAAATTGTTACTATTCGGTTATACTTGATTCTTATTTGTGAATTATCCTATGCTTTATTCTTATTTTCCTATTGGTGCTATATTTTATTTAGATTGTGCTACCATGGCGGTGGATAATTGGACCATAAATCTGGAATGCGATGGGAAAGCTGAAGGACATAAACATGTGTAAAGGGAAATGGATAGAGATGAGATATGCTTTTTCGACTTGATTGATCTGATCGAGGGTTCTGGGTACACATCAGTCGACTATCTATACTACAAGAGAAAAGATAGCTTGGTTGTAATACAACAAGATTCTGATGTGATGGAAATGCTCAACGAGTGTGAGAGCGAAAAGACGGTTAATTTGTTTGTGACGAGGCAGAGACTGGCCACTTTAGCACCTACCAAGTCCAACAAAGAACCATCCAAATCTAAACCAAAAAAAATAAAGGTATTAGAATGAACATATAATTTACTTTTCTATGTATATTTGATTATTCAAGGACAACTATTCCAAGTAATGTTCCAAGTCATGTTAGTTATCAATGATTTATTTTCATCCAAGATTAGCATATCCAACCCCACCGTGGTATGTGACTTAATAAATACAATCTTGATAGTCTAATACAAATGTCTAGTTGTTTAATAAAAAGATTACATATTGTTTATTATATTTACTATAAACACGTGTTCATGTCCCCAACATTTGTTTAGCAGGAAGAGAAGGTACAAAGAAAAGGAAAGGATTAAATGTAATGCATACTGAAGCACTATATGCTAACAAGGTTGAGCAGTATGATGATGAGAACCAGAACACATCAGGTACAAATGTAGTTAGATCAATCTCATTCATATGGACTGCATCTTAAACAATTACTATCACTATCATTCTATTTTTAATAGGTGATGGCGATGAAGTACGTAGTAAACGAAAGGGGGCCGTTTTAACACATGTTTGGGATCTACTTGGAGGAGATCGGATAGTAGTAAGATGTAATATGCTTGGACAACCCATTGAAAAAGAAGGTGGCCTTTTAGGACAATTTTTGGGCACCATAGCAAGAAATGGTGGTTACTGTCCTGTTGGTGCCAAAGATTGGAGAGAAGTTAAGAAAAACAATGCAGAAACCATAATTCAATTCATCCAGGTTAGCTAAATTTCACAAGACATAATGTTTTTATAAGATTAAGTATATATATGCTTGTTATCATGTCATGAAGTCAAATTCATTCATTAGTGACTTTCTTATTTTAGAAAAAGTTCTTATATCCTCATTCATGTGAGAAATGGATTGAAATCAATTGAAAGAGATCGGAGAAAATACAAGGCAACAGTAAAAAAGTCACTATTTAATCCAAAGAAGAAAAAGTCGGTTTTGAACAAGCGTTGTCCAGATGATATCGATGAAGATCAATGGAAGGCCCTAGTAAAATATTGGAAGTCCAGCGAAGGACAAGTAAGGCACCATTATTGACGCTATTTGGCTTTTTTTTACTATCACTATCTATACCATTATTGATTTTTATATGTATAATGGTTCATTATCTATTAATTTACTTTTTCTTGTAGACCCTAAGTGAGAAGAACAAAATAAGTTGTGAAGTGAAGAAGACAACACATACAACCGGTACAAAGAGTTATGCTCGTTGGTCTGAGGACATGGTGAGTCATCTTCTGTTTAAAAAAATTATATATGATTCTTCTTACTTTTCCTTTACTGCTATTTTTCCAGAGGCAAACTGATCCTGAAAAAAACAGCCACATAGAGCAAAGGTTTACCTCGCAACTCACAGGAAAAGGGGAAAAGGGATAAATGAACCAATGGTATGCTACATGCACATGAGAATTTTTGCAAATATAAAATTATTTCTGTTTTCTAATGTGCAGATTTCTTGCTTGTAGGTTGAACTGGAAAATCTCCTAGACACACAACCAGAGTTAGCACAAAATAGTGAGGGAGGAGTTGCATGGGAAGGTGATGCATTACATCGGGTGTTGGGAGAAGAGAAAGCTGGACAAGTGCACGGCATGGGATTGCTTCCAGTTCCTAAACAAGTTTATGGTCAAAGAACACACCATTTTAAGGACATTAATATAGTTTCACTAGATGGCTCATCATCTGATGTAGAGACTCACATGTTGGAGGAAATAAGGCAACTCAAAGAGCATTCTAGAATGCAAGACAAAGTTATTGAAGAACTAAAAAACAATCAAAGGCACCATGAGAACCAAGAAGCAACAATGGTAACAATGTACATTTTAATTTGTAACTTCGTATTGAAATGTGTTACTAAAACTTTATTTCTTTTCTAGGGAAATTGTGCTAGGAGTGATCATAACAATTCTCAGAATCAAGCGGTGCTTTCTAAAAGAAAGGTATTTGCTCTATTTTCCATGTTTTCACCTAATTTAGTCTTTTGGCTTTAATATTGTTTCAATTTTTTAGAGAGTTCACTATGTTGCACCCAACCAGAATGATGGATTCCTTGAACACATGGATGAATTAGTAAAGTCACTTTCTTGTGAATTTAATACTATTTTATTCACAAAGGATTTTTTTTATATTAACTCATGCTACTGTCTTTTTTCTCTTTACTAGAATAAAGAAACATGTGAGTCTAAATATAGTGATGATGATAGTCTACTTTTATCCACCATAAGTAAAACAACAAAGAAACAAAAGGTATCTATGAACCACACTTTGCTGCATTTATAGAGGAATTTTTGTCTTAATATTTCATACTTCATTTTATATGTGTAAGGGTCATCATGGAGGGCCTGGAGAGACTACAACCATTGCACACCAGGAGGTGGCTCATGACAAGGTTACATGCAACAAGCGTCAAGCACCTAAACAACTTCCTATAATGAAGGTAGATGAACATAATACACTTGTTCTAATTGCATGATCTTGATGTACAACTAAGGGTTGTTGGTCACTAAGAGATTATGTCAAATTAATGTAGGTTGGGTCCATGGTGCTACTAATGACTTCAAAATATCCTAATAAGGCTAATGTGGCCTATGCAACTCTCTTGAGCACTAATCCAGAAGCCATTGTTGGTGGAGTTAAGACAGGAAGTCAATTCTACAAAGTGCGTATCGATCATGCTATAGCAAAAGATGAGCCATTAGTGAGGCCTAGGCCTGGGTGCAACAATATTGGTGATGCTCAAGCCAAAGGAGTCTCAATTGCTTGGCCTTCGATGTTTGTATGTTCAAACTAGCTTTCTTAACTTACATCATTGTACATATGTGGCCTAATTTGTAATCTTACAACTTATATTTTCTTTGCAGGTTCAAATGATTAATGGTTGAATTCCTACATCGATGTGTACAAAGAATAATAGAAAAAGAAGCAATGGACTTTATGAATCCTAGCTAGTTCTTGAATTTTTCTTTCTAGTATGGACTATGTGTGTTTGCTCTCTAGAGCCATATCGTTATGTACAAATACTATGATTTAATCTGAACACGCACTATGTTTGAAATCATCCTACTATATGTGGATCTTGTTATGATTATTGAAATTTGTGGTTTATGTGATTTTGCAATGTGTCATGTTTGTGTGATTCTATAATAATCCGTGTGCCACATATATAGGCGAAACAAATATTTGTTTCCTAATCTGAATATGTTACAATAGATATAAACAAGTGTTACAAACCATGTGTTCCTTTGTTCCATACTGTGCTCTACCATAATATAGAAGTGTTACTAGAACTAAAAAAAAGTGTTACAGCAGACAATCACTATAACACTAGGCAAATATTCCCATAGATAAATAAATGTGTTACAAACTATGTATTCCACCATAATGTGAAGTGTTACTAGAGAAAAAAAGTGTTACAGCAAAAATTATTGTAACACTAGACAAATGTTCCTATAGACAAGTAGATGTGTTACAATAAACTTGTCTATAGTAACATGGCCAATTGGAACACAAAAAAATTGTGTTACTAAGAGAGCTAGTAACACTTTTTTCAACCTACAGTAACACAAGCTGGTGTCACTGTATCCATGTGCTGTTGTAGTGGTCGGGCTCTCGGCAAAGAAAGGTTTGCCGAGAGTTGGCCCTCGACAACGGTAGGCCGTCGGCAAAACCATATTTGTCGAGGGCCAGGCCGTCGGCAAATAATTCCTCTCGGCAACCGGGCCCTTTGCCGAGGGTCCGGCCGTCGGCAAAGAAAGGCCATCGGCAACCTGTGACGGCAGGCAAACGGCCTTCACCTGCCGTCTGTTTTGCCGAGGGTCAGAATTTGGCCCTCGGCAAAGAATTACTTTGCCGAGTGTCGTTTCTGTGCCCTCGGCAAAATATATTTTTTTTGCTTCCAAATTTTTTCCCTGGGTTTACTGTTGTACCTTAAAGTACATATTAAAATTTAGAGCTTTTTTTATTTTATTAGCTATATTTAATAAGTTTATTTCATTTACTTGAATTATTCCCGGTAATTCGAATTTGAACTGCAGGTGCATCGAATATTGGAATTGAGTGATTCAAAAAATCATATTCATGGTATTGCATGTGGTGTGAGACCGTATCCAGTGACAGATGCCAAATTTGGCGCATTGTTTTCATGGAACACGGCGAGGAACTTGCGTGTAAAGTATTTTTAAATTATATAAAATGGAAACGAAGTCCGAAATTCACGAAACTTGTCGAGGTGTCATTTCATCGCATGTATAGGCTGTGATAAAAAATTGAGTGGGTTTCGAGCAAGTTGCGACGTCCGATGCCTAAAACCCACCCCGCGGCTAGCGCGTCCCCGGCCGGCCCCGCGCGCCCCCGGCCACGCCCGCCGGTGGCCCACCCCTGTGACCAGCGCGTCCCCGACAGGCCCCGTGCTCCCCCGGCTGGCCCCGTGCGCCCCTGCCGGTCGTGTAGAGAGCATTTGGAGGAGGAAGGGAGAAGAGGAAGGGAGAAGAGAGGAGGGGAGAAGGAGGGGAGAAGGAGAGGCCGACGACCGTCACGCCCCCCGCGTCGTCGTGTCACGCCAAGCGGTCGTTGCCGTTTTCCTTGTGTCTAGCCGAAGACGAGGGTGATCCCGACTCCGCATCGCCCGACTACACTGCCACCCAAGGTAAAGCCCCCCTCCTGCCTGTTGCTGGCCTTCGTGCCATTTCTGGATTAGTGGGCCTTCGTGCCTTTTGTGGATGTGTTGGCCATCGTGCCATATGTCGTTGTGTCGGCCATCGTGCCAAAATTGTGGATGTCGGCCATCGTGCCGTCTTTTTCCTTGCAGGTTTTGGAAGCCTCCCCGTACAGGGGAGGTTCTGCCGAAATTTTGAACTTATAAATTGTGTTTCTTGTTTTGCAGAGAAGAGCCCGACGGAGGGGACCCGGAGTACCCCGAGCGTCTTCCTTCGGGTCTGCCTGCACCGCGTCACCTCTCCACTCCACCACCACCCTAGGTATAAGCCCTTTGTCCGTAACCCTAGCTAGATCGCGTAAACCAGTTAGGCGTCTCCCGTCCGAAAGAGATACGGTCATAGGTATGCGGATCTCTACATATCTGCGACCGTATCTGTTTTGGATTATCCACGTTATTTGGACAGCCCGTGGATGCGTAGATGATTTAGTTTGTATGGTCCGGTCCGAGATGGGGTTTCGGCAGCACCTCCTTGTTGTTCTCCAGATACACACTCTCCCTTCCAGGACGTGTATCGGGAGAACAACGGGGATGTGCTGCCGAAATTCTATCTCGGATTGGAGCGGAGCATGGAAACTAACCTCATCTACGCATCCGCGGGTGGGATTAGGATCTATCCCTACCTATTAGATAGTAGGCAAGCGGTGTATATGCTATTGATGGTTATATTACTCTGTTATATATATGGTAGATGATGGATAACCGTGATTGGATGTACATGGGCCGCCGTAGTCAGAATCAGGTCACTCGTGAATGGATACAGAAGACTGAGGATTTCTTGGACAAAGCATTTGGTGTGGGTGCTCAAGTAGCGATAGAGGTGTGGTGTCCCTGCAGCGAAAGTGCAAACAGGAATAGGAAAACCAGGAAGGTCATTGAGGAACATCTTTGCAAGTTTGGGTTTACGCCAGACTATACCCGGTGGGTGTGCCATGGTGAAGGCCATCGTATTAGAGATGAGGCATTGAGGCCACGCTTGGAGGAGTTTGATAGTGATGGCGGGGTACCAGACATGATGGATGACTTCCACCAAGCACACTTCGGTGTACGATGTATGGACGAAACCGAGGAGCAGGAGCCAGAGGAAACCACAAGGGCATTCTATCGCATGATGGAGTCGGCTAAGAGGCCCCTTCATTACAAGACAAATGTTTCTCAACTCGATGCCATTGGACGCTTAATGGGGTTAAAGTCCATGCATAACATGAGTCGAGACTGCTTCGATAGTATGTTGGCAGTTTTTGGGACCCTGCTTCTGGCAGATCACGCGCTGCCGAAGAACATGTACGAGTCAGTGAAGCTCCTCAAAGCTCTTAAGATGCCATATGAGTAGATACACACTTGTGATAACAGGTGCGTCCTCTTTAGGAAAGAACACGCAGAAGCAAAGTACTGTCCAAAGTGTAAGTCCTCTAGGTATGTGGAGGTCGAATCTAGTGTTGGGCAGAAGAAGCAGCTTGGAATCCCCATGAAAGTCCTACGGTACCTTCCGTTCATACCGAGACTCCAATGGCTATTCATGAGCGAGGAGTTCATGAAACAGATGACATGGCACAAAAATGGCATCCGATACAATCCTGACAAGATGGTACATCCATCAGATGGTGAAGCATGGCAAACATTTGATGGCATTTATGCTGACAAAGCTCTAGAGGCTCGTAATGTGCGTGTTGCGTTTACAACAGATGGGTTCAATCCTTTTGGAATAATGGTGGCCCCATACACTTGTTGGCCAATCTTCGTTATCCCCCTCAATCTCCCCCCCCCGGCGTCCTTCAACGTCAGAATATATTCTTGTTGCTGATAATTCCTGGTCACCCGGGGAAACATATGGGTGTGTTCATGGAGCCTTTGATTGATGAGTTGATCAGTGCATGGGATCATGGGGTACTGACATACGACCGTGCTACAAAGAGGAACTTCACAATGCACATTTGGTACCACTACTCGATGCATGACTTTTTGGCGTATGGTCTATTAAGCGCCTAGTGTGTCCACAGGAAGTTCCCATGCCCGGTATACAAGGCAGCTCTATAGTTCATTAGGTTGAAGAGTGGTGGCAAGTTTTCCTCGTTTGACAAACATCGACAATTCCTCCCTCTTGACCATGCATTCAGACGAGACATTAAGAACTTTACGAAAGGTGTCGTAGTGACAGACCCTGAACCGCAGAAGATGATTGGCGCCGAGGTTCTTGCTCAGATAGATGGTCTTGTCGCCAAGGAAGACGGAGTTGGTTTCATGGGGTATGGTGTTCAACATATGTGGACTCATAAGTTGGGCTTGGAGAGGCTTCCCTATTTTAAGCACCTGGCCCTGCCACATAACATTGATGTAATGCACACTAAGAAGAATGTCGCCGAAGCTCTCTAGGCAACACTCATGGACACTGACAAGTCAAAGGACAACCCTAAGGCTAGAGCAGACCTAGCAAGGCTATGCGATAGACCACACCTAAAGATGCGACCACTAAGAGCCGGCAAGACATGGAGAAGGCCTAGGGGCGATTATGTCTTGGAAAAGAAGCACAGGACGGTTGTAGTCCAATGGATCAAGGACTTAATGTTTCCTAATGGGTTTGCAGCGAATCTTAAGAGGGGGGCCAACCCATCTACTGGCCAAGTCTTAGGGATGAAGAGTCACGACTTCCACATATGGATTGAGCACCTTCTTCCGTCGATGGTTCGAGGCTTCGTCCCTGAGCATGTCTGGGTCGTGCTGGCAGAGTTGAGCTATTTCTTCCGCTAGCTTTGTGCCAAGGAGTTATCTCAAAACGTGGTGGCTGACTTGGAAAAAAGAGCCCCTGAGTTGATCTGTAAGTTGGAGAAGATATTTCCACCCGGCTTCTTCCTGTCGATGCAGCATTTGATTATGCACCTCCCGTATGAGGCATGAATGGGGGGGCCCGTGCAGAACCGCTGGTGCTATCCAATCGAGAGATGTCTAAAGACTATTCGCAAGAAATGTGGAAATAAAGCTAGAATTGAAGCTTCCATGGCAGAGGTGTTCATTAACGAGGAGGTGTCAAACTTCACAACAACATACTATAAGGGCAACCTTCCTAGCGTGCATAATCAACCGGCTCGTTACAATGAGGATGAAAATAAATCTACCCTTAGCCTTTTGAAAGGGTCACTCAAAGAGCGAGTGCATTGAGCCCAAAGACCTTGAGCAATGAAGAGTGGCACAGTATCATGCTATATTTGTTGGCCAACCTAGATGAAGTGGCACCGTATATCGAGTAAGTTCTCAACGAACTTGTTACTTACTCCGTCACTATTCTACATCCAACCCCGTCATGTTTCTTGTCTACATAGGGAATTTGTTAATCTATTCTGGCGTCAATCAAGGCGACCTCGCCCTCATGAAGTTGATACCATTCTTAAGGAGCGGGATTTCATTTCTTGGTTCCAAAAGAAGGTACCGTCCAACTTCCCCCTTGTTTCTTGATTTCAAGTTGGTCGTTTGTGTGAATAACATAACGCTCTAGCCTGACTTTGTAGTGCTACAGGGATGTGTCTATAAGTGCTGAATTGCGGCAGGTTGCCGATGGCTTCAACTTTAGGGTCATGTCATGTAACGTTTATGATGTCAATGGGTATCGCTTTCACACAACAAGCTACGAGCAGAGTCGGCCGCATCGAAGGACCACAAATACAGGAGTTATGACGCCCGGAACTGATGGCAAGGACTATTATGGGATACTTGAAGAAATATATGAACTCCAGTTTTGTGGAGCCGAACCTTTTAGTCCTGTCATATTCAAATGCCGGTGGTTTGATCCTGAGGTATCGAGACAATACCCTCATCTTGGGCTAGTCGAGACTTGACAGGATTCCGTCTATGAAGGTGATGATGTATGGATTATGGCCACACAAGCCAAGCAAGTCTATTATAGTCCATATGCTTGCCAAACCGAGGAAAACCTTAAGGGTTGGTATGTTGTTCACACAATATCGCCGCACGGTAGACTACCTCTCCCAAACGATGAAGATTACAACTTGAACCTAGAAACACATGACGGAGAGTTCTATCAACACAAAGAGAGGCTACAAGGGAGCTTTGATATAGACTTAACTGGGCTAGTTGAAATGGAGACAGACATCAAAAGGGTTGTGGACAAGGACTCTAGAGATGAGGTGAAAAATCCAAAGGATATAGTGTTCCTTGACCGATTACACTTAGGTGTTGATAGTGATGATGAGGAGGCGGATGAAGATTTGGACATGGTTGATAGCGATGACGATATGTACAATCCAGCTAATCCTGGTCGTGGAGATCGTTTCTAATACATGTAATATTATCTGTTTTTGTAATTACATTCATTTTGCATCTCTTTCTAATTATGTATCGTTTATATATGCTAATTGTTTTGTTCTTTTTTAATGCAGGAAATGCCACCCAGGAGGTCCGTCCAGTCTCTTTACGCCAACCAGGAGGAGCCGGAGGCGTCGGTTCAGCCTCCGGAGCCGGTGCCGAGGCGGAGGAGCCACAAGCGTCCGAGCAGGACGCAGCCGACTACCCCTCCGGCCGTGGAGGAGCCTGCCGCCGTGATGGAGCATGCGGATGCCGGGGTTCCTCCACCTCAGGGGACGAGGTGACTGCAGGGGGATCCACTTCCTCTAATGTGTCGACGGTGTACTTGCGTGGTCCCGCGAAGCTCCCGCGTCGACCAATACCTAAAGCGGCCCGCCCGCTGATCACACCCTATGGGGATAGGTAAGTAACTTAAGATGTGCTCAAAACTTCTTCATTTGAAATGTTGAAAATCAAAATACAAACTAATACTTTTTGTAATCACTTGTGCAGGAACTGGAAACTTGTGGAGACTGGAGCCAAGGCACGCAAAGTGAATGGCATCCTAGGAGGTCTGTGTAGGGAGCACTACCCTGGCCTGGTGGCGGTGAGCCTAGACATGTTCGAGCCGGCCACTCAGTTTGACCACTACGAATTGGCCGCCGATGCCATGGATCGTAGTGGCCACAAATACAGGAACAAGGCGGAGCGGGTCGTCAGGGACCTGTCGGTAAGTCTTTCAGGCACACATTGTATTCTTTTAGCCACAAATACATCGTATTCATTGGGCATTCTTCTAATAAGTAATTGATACCTCGCGCCTTTATGTAGGATTTCTTTAGAATCGAGGAGGGCAAGGAGCACAGGGTGTACCAGGTGGCGGTCGCTTCTTGTAAGAAGCGCGTCACGGACATGATTCACGACGCGCATCATCAGGCGCACATTTGGCACTACACGAAGGTCCAAGGGTGTAGCATAAAAAAGGACGAGGCAAGACAGGTGGTGCTGACCAAGGAGGAGTACCTTGTGGTAAATACGGAACATTACTATTGATTTCTTCTGAGATTAAGTTTTCTTAATTTGATCTTCTGATATATCGTTTGCTTGATGGCCTGTAGGCGATTCCTAACTGGTGCAATCAGCATCCGGATGCCTGGGAGAGGATTGTGGACATGTGGCTCAGCCAGGACCGGAAGAAGGAGCAGGATGAAGCACGCGAGCACCGTTTGCTGATGCAAGGAGTACCACACCATCAAGGCAGCCGCAACCTCTCCAAATTCTCAGAAGCTTGGGTAAGGCGAAACCATTTCTCTAACCTAACACTCAATTCTGCAACAACTCTAACAATGTTATTGTCTTTCTCGCAGTCGGCGTCACATGGTGGCCGCCCTTGTGGTCACCTCAAGGCATATGCCTTGTCCCACTTGGGCAAGGTGACGTCCGCCACCGACTGGACCCCGGAAGTCCCTACCGAGTCGTTCACCAACGCCAACATTGCCCCTCGCATCTCTGCGTACACAGAGATGGCAATGTCAGTCCACAGGCCAGACTACGACCCGACCACCGAGGAGCGGCTTGATCTAGAGCTCGTGATGAGGGTGGGGCAAGGCAAGAAGCACTGGCGGTTCTGGCTTGGCGACGGTGTCCTCGACATGACCTCTGTTCCTCCGCTGCACCAGATCCGAGCAGTGAGCACGAGCTCAATGTCGGCCATACGCCAGCGCCCGACCATGGTGTCGACACTCCAGGTAAGTGTTCTCTTCCATTCCTAGTTCTTTGACTTTTACATACCTTAGCTCCGCAATCTTGAAACATTGGCGTCAAATGTTGCAGGCACAGCTGCAGGCGATGGAGGCCGAGCGGGAGCAGCAGCGGCAGAGGCTGGCAGCTTTGGAGGCCGAGAGGGAGCTCGAGCGGCAGAGGCTGGCAACTTTAGAGGCCAAGCAGGAGCAGGATCAGCGGCAGATGGCAGAGGTGCTCTCCTACGTGCGGGGTCTTGCGATGACCCAAGGTGGAACGGTCCCACAGTTCTTGCTCGGTCAGCTGCAGCCTACACCTCCACCTCAGCTTGATTCTACTCCGGTGAGTATGACAAATGTTTTAGTTTCTCTAAATGTCAAACCTAGTGAAACCTAGTAAAACCTAGTGAAACCTAGTGCTAGTGGTGATGGTGGTGGGCGGTGGTGGCGGCGTGGGTGGTGGTGGTGGCGTGGTCATGGTGGTGGCTGCGTGGTTGGTGGAGGTGGTGGTGTGGTGGTGTGGTTGTTGTTGGTGGTAGTAGTGGTGTGGTTGTGGTGGTGGCGTGGTGGTGGTGGTGGTGGTGGTGGTGGTAGTGTGGTGGTGGTGGTAAAAAGTACATCTAGTGCTTGGTTATCTATTTATGTTGTCTAACACGTTCTGCATCTTCTTTGTTTGTGTAGCATCAGTCGGCGGCGTCGAACGACCCTAACCTTCTCCTTGTCAACTCCCCAGGATCGCACGCGGCGCCATCTCAGCCCGGACCGTCGCCGTGACCAGTTTGGCGCCTCCTATGCCTCTTGTTTATGTTGCTTGTCGAACTTTACACTTGTGGTTGTCTATGTGTCGAGATTTGTTTGTGACTTCGAACTTCGAGACTTCTATGTGATGTGGATGTGAATTATGTGATGTGGATGTGAATTATGTGATGTGGATGTGGTTATTGATATGTGGATGTGCTTATTGTGATGTGGATGTCATATATATGTTTATTTGTTGAATGGAAATGCAAAAAACAAAAAAAAATTAAAACTGGCTGTGGCTTTGCCGAGGGCTATGGTCATGCCCTCGGCAAAGCTGGGAATTATGGAACACACAGAATCCCATCTTTGCCGAGCGCATGACCATAGCGCTCGGCAAAGAGGAAGCCTTTGCCGAGAGCTGAGCCATAGCTCTCGGCACAAAAAATGTCAAAAAAAATTATCAATATTCTTTGCCGAGAGCTCTTCTGACAGACGCTCGGCAAAGTTTTTTGGAAAAAAAATTCAGAAATTCTTTGCCGAGAGCTTGCTAAGGCTCACGGCAAAGATCAACTTTACCGTGACCACTCCCCGTCACGGCGAAAATTTTTGCCGACGGCCGGCTAACCCTCGGCAAATCCTTTGCCGAGAGCCCGAGATGCGGCTCTCGGCAAAGTAGCCTTTGTCGTGAGGTACTGTGCCGACCGGCCTTTGCCGAGCAAAGCCTTTGCTGAGGGCAAAGGCTTCTTTGCCGAGTGTATCTGGCCCTCGGCAAAAAACCTCGTTCCAGTTGTGCAAGCAGTCAACCTCCGTAATATTTCTCCACCAGTGTATTTAGGATCATTTAAGGACATATGAAAATGTATTTGTTTGATTTCAAAAGTACTAAATATTGTAACATTAATATTTCTACAAATACTATATAGGAATTAGTTTTTGAAGTTGTATTATGAAAATGCCAAGTATATCCAAAAAACAAATTTTTTGGTCACTTCGAAAAGTAATACAATCAAGGAGACCAATTAGCAACTGAACTGCAATATAACGTTTACCTGAGAAGATGACGCTAATACTTGCGGATGTATGTTAGGCTCCACCAGTCCGTATAACTGGGCCTCATTGGTTGTATGCATATTAGGATCTTCATGACCATAAGCCTGCAGATATCCAAGTTCTGTCATGGACGATGCCAAAAAAACTCTCTGGAAACCAGAATTGCAACTTCACTCTCTAATTAATAATCTAACAAAGAAAATGCCAAATAAAAAATCCTTCAAACATGTGGAGCATCAACAGACATATCCACTGACAAACCAATTATATAAGAATAATATTCCTCATTACCGAAAAATCATGAACGGCCTGATGGCTCCGGTGGGCGGCCGTGGATCTGCGCCCGGCTGCGGGAGGGGGCTGACGGCCGGCCGTGCCACGCGCTCCTCGGTCGCTTCTTCTCCGGCTCACAGGTGCAGGCGACCACCGCCTTCGCCTCGGTCAAGCACCAGGAGGCGCCGGTGCCGGGGCCAGGCCCAGCTCGAGCAGGAGGAAAGAAAGGATCTAATCTGAAGGCGCTAATTCGACAACCAATATACATGCCTGCTCGCGAGTGCCTGCCGCCCATTGCCGCGCTGTGCCGTGTCCGTCGCCGAAGTAGGCTGAGACGGCGACGCGGTGCTTGCCGTGGGGGAGCGGGTTCCGGTCGTGGTCGATGTGGTGGTAGGAGAGTTCGACGGCGGAACTGGGGGCGCCCTCCCAGGCGACGACGGGTGCGAGTTGCGTGGTGAAGCAGAGGGCGACCTCGGGGGCCTGGGTTGGGGCGGCGGCGTGGATCGGGACCGGAGGGTTGAAGGGGGGAACGAAAAATCAAGAGAAGGCAGCGGCGTCTGCGCGCGTGGGTGGGGTGGAGCGGTGAAGTGGGGAGATCAGGGGCGGGAGATCCAAAGAATATCGGCCGTCTGATATGGTTGAGTAAGGAGAGAGAATCAGTGCGAGTTAATTTGGTACGTACGTTTTTAATGTTATTTTTTCTATGTGCATTTTGTATAGTGGACGTAGTTTAGGTCGTGACTTTAGAGGTGAAATTTGTTTGGTGGCTGTAGAATAATTTAAAGTGGTGTATTATAGGGGTAGAGATGATAGCGGATTAACCCTCTGACCATCCTAATCGACCAGGCGCTCTGGGCAACATCGGATGCATTCCCGTGCCCCCACTAGATCCTGACCAGAGCCCACGAGGCCAAAGAATGTGCCAGTCCGATGTGGAACATAGAGGTTCTAGCGGGCAATTTTTGCCATCGGACTGGTCCGATGCTCTGCATCAGATCGACAACGCCGGTCTAATGCTCCCTTTTAACAATCCCACGCACTGACAAGTGGGGCCGCCTAGGTGACACTACTACAGAATGTTACTGTAGGGGCGGCTGCGCCAGCCGTCCTTCCCAGGGTGTTCCTACAGAGGGTGTCTCTGTAGGGGCGGTTTCCTGACCGCCCCTGCAGTGCTCTCTGTAGGGACGGCTGGTGTTTTCAGCCGCCCCTACAGTGCCCTCTGTAAGGGCGGCTGGTAATATCAGCCGCCCCTGTAGTGGACTTCTGTAAGGGCGGCCGTATCACCAGCCGCCCCTGCTGTATGTATTTGTAAGGGCGGTTCAATCAAGAACCACCTGGATTTTCCAGCAAAAAAAATAATTCAAATTCAAATCTGACCATATATATATATATATAATTCAAATCTGACCGCCACAAATATACATATATACATCCACAAACACAAGACCATCATCACAAATCATAATTCACAAAAGTCCATCATTACAACATAGTCCATTATGAAGTCCATCATTATAACATAGTCCATTAAGATATCCACAAGTCCACAAGCAAAACAAAGTCCAAACCGTTCCAAAGTCTGATCCAAATTATATCACAAGTCCACATTGTCATCAACGGCCTAGGGTTAACCTATCAGTCTCCCGAAGGTGTTGGTACAGAGGATTACTACCTAAGTCAGAAAGAAGATGATGGTAAGTGCCTTTATGATACACAATCTGGTCCATTGTAAAGTTGCAAAGGTCGCCGACCATCTCTAAGAGCTCGTCATCCTTGTATGGGTTCCTTCTCGTGTCTTTATCTTTCTCCAACTACAAGAGAACAAGTTTAGGTTTACTATATCACAACATATGCGAACTTTTCATACTACGAGCGAAGAGGTTCAAACTTACCAGATTGGGGTTTCTGTTGTAGCCACCGATGGTACTCATCATAATACATGTGTAGTATCCACAATGTAGACTCCCAGGCTTCTACTTGGGGCACTGTGTGTTTTGCATATGAAGATGTTAAGTAATGCTATTGACAGACATGTAATATATGGAGTACCAAAGTAAATGACACTTACCGCACATAGAGTTTTGACATACAACTTTTCCTTCCTATTTGGATGATGCCTCCCCTTATGTTCCTGGACATAGTGCCCGAATGTCTTGTTCCAATGGTTTTAGCAAATGCAACTTGTTAGTATCCCACATTGAACCTTACAAGTATGTATACAAACATAGTAGCTAAAATGAGAATTGTCAATATGTATACGTCTTGACAATCGTTATGAAGTCTTTGTATGTCTCGACTGGGAAATCCGCTAAATCAAAGACCCATGCCATGCTATGTGAGAGCCAGACGCTTATGCAAATCCAGTGATCGCTGCATAAATTTAGTCATAGAAGGAACACATAAGCTCTTTTGCATCGAACAAAGTAATTTGAACAAAGCTAAGTATACAGTCAAACTTACTTGAAGTGGTATGGTATCCATATATTATCGTGTTGTTGGAGATTTTTAAAACATAGAGCAATGTATGCCGCAACCTTGAGGGGCTCTTCCAATATTTTCTTGTTCTTGATGTCCTCTTTCTTCTTAAGTGTCTTTCCAGCTCCTAGTTCTTTGCAATCTAGTTTCCACTCTTTAGGGTAATTAAAATTTGTTGATGCTATAGGTGAAGGGTCTATATGCCCGTGTTTCAGAGCTGGCCTCTTTTTCACAAAGTCCGCTTGGATTCTACAAATCACGGCGTGGGTTAGTTACAACAAAATTAAAAGATTATATTCATATCATATCGAGAGGGCAAGGACTTACAGGCACCATATGCGAATCAGATTCATTTTCATTCGTCCGAGGTGGAAGCATGCCTGGATATCCTTAAACTCAACGGCAATTTGCCCACCTGGGCTCCAAATGTGCCGGCAGGGATCCATGCTTGTAAGATTTCTAGTTCTGTTATCTGAGCACACAAGTACCAATCATGGAACTTTCTCATTCCACGTGGCAAGCATTGTATGACTCGGTTTGGTAGGAAGTTCTTGCCTTTTTCATATTTATCCGGGCAATCATTTGACCATTTGAGGTTATCAACGGCTGGATACTTGTTAAACCCTTTGTGCAGTTTGCTAGTGGTGCCCTCCTCAGTGGTGCCCTCCTCAAAAGCTGGTGCTCTAAATTCTTTTACTTGGTTCTTAGGCTTGAACTAGTCATGAGCCATCCACTTGTGCACCGACGAGACATCATTAATGCCCACATACGATGGCTTTATCTTGATTGGGATTTTGTTTCGAGCTTCCCATTCGGGCACGTCCTTGTCAACTTGTGCATCACCTGCTCCAGGGGCCACTTGTTCTTCACGTATCGGCTGTTCACGAGGCAATTGCTGTTCATGAGACACTTGTTGTTCATGTATCGGTTGCGCTTGTTGATAAGGATGTTGCATCTCATCATGCCTTTGCTCGGTACGAGCTGGAGAAGGACATGGCATGTCATCATGCCCATGCTCGATACGAGGTGGAGAAGGATGTGGCATGTCATCATGCCCTTGCTCGGTACGAGGTGGAGAAGTCTCTAGCGTGTGGTGGTCATGGTCATGGGCCAGTGAGTATACCTCCCTGTCCTCGACGGGTCGCGCCAGAGGATGAACTTCAGTCGGAGTTGGCAAAGACTCGGTCAATACAATGTCCCGTCTGTGCCAGAGGATGAACTGGTTCATGACGTCTCTGAGTAACACGATTCCCTTAGGAGTAGGGTGTTCTATCTTCCAAGTCATGAACTCGGGCTTCACGGTATGCACCTCGACCCGAGTAGGGATGACCTGTGTATCTGGCAGGTCAAAAGTGTTAGCAGAGGTAACATAAAGCCATAGCATTAGCCAAATTTACAAGGTACTAAGGCTTTATCCGTACCTCGTCGTTCGGATCAAAATCCTTGTCCAACTCGTCCTTCGTTGGCCTCTGTCTGGGTTCTTGTGGGAAAGGATCCTCGGGACTTACATATCCCCCTGATGAGGTGTCGTCATCATCATCCCCTTCTTCGCCTTGGGCATCCTCTCTGCCTTCTCTTCCCTGGGCTCCCCCACTGGATCATCATCATCGACAAGGTCCTCCTGAGTAAGCATCACTTCTAGACCCTTTTCTAACTCGTTATCGAACTGCTCTTGAGTAAGCTAGTCATCTATTTCTTGCTCTCCATGGGATGGCTACTCATCATTCACGGGGCATCGGGATGCACTCTTTGATGTTCGCGACATTTCATGCCTTGTTCTAAGAGATGCAAGAAAAAAAGTAGTATAAGTAGTAGTAGTACTAGTGGTAGAAGTAGTAGTACTAGTAGTACAAGTAGTAGTACTAGTAGTAGTAGTAGTAGTAGTAGTAGTAGTAGTAGTAGTAGTAGTAGTAGTAGTAGTAGTACTTGTAGTAGTACTAGTAGTAGTAGTAGTACTTGTAGTAGTAGTAGTCAAACAAAGAGAAAGCAGGACTAGCCCACTGCATAGCCACTTTTAAGTCATGAGCGTTGTAAAACTCAAATTTCTACCTTAATACAGTGATATGCAACGAGAGAAAAAAAAGTCATGATAAGATCGGATCAGACACATACAGCTAGCATAATAACATTTAAAAAGAACTCCAAAGACACGAGGTGATGAAATAGTGTGGATAGGTGCATCAGCAGTCACTAATTGCAGATCAACCCTAAAGACAGAGGCGAGGTTTTACATGTGACAAGCCAACACCAAATTGAACTGGACTCGCTAGCTAGGGTAATCAGATTCCGCTTGGGAGCACACAAGGGCCCAACAAATTTTGCAATCGGTCGATACAAACTTTGCTATCAAATGGATACAACTTAGAACTATTTGAAGAATAAGACATCATCTTCTGTTTTAACCTAACAGAGTAGCTCCAGTTGGAGAATTGTAGCATCAGCTTCTTCTGTGTTCATATCTAAGAATAGTACTTTGGTTCAAGTGTCAAGTGTAAACAAGTGTAAACACAACTATACTGACTTATAAAGTTATCTACAGTTATCAAGTGTCAAGTCTCATCAGCACAGAAACGCTTGACGAGTACCAAGTGTAAACACAGCTATACTGACTTATACAGTTATCTACAGTGTACAGTCTCATCATCACAGAACCACGGATCGAAGTCATTCGATGGAGATCCAGCTAGCAACGGTACTCCTATTTATCATTATTTCAGTGTTAACACTTGCACATATGTGTTTATAATCTTTTTTAATCCTTCTTATTACCAAAGTCATTGCCACTTTGTCAAAGAGCTAAACTTTTGTCTAGATTAAATCAGACTTTTGCCATTTTCCAATTGGCTTTCATGCAGTGTTAACACACACAACACCAACAACCTCTTAAGGAATCCCAAGCTACTTGATGTACCTTCATAGTGCAGGAGCTTGTCTAAGCTGCCATTGGGCATGTACTGGAGCATGAGTGCTTTGAAGTCCAGGTTGGAGCAAGTGCTTAGTATTCTTATCAGGTTGCGGTGTCGAGCCATGCGAAGCACATGGCACTCAGCTCCAAAGCTTCTAATGGCTGGTTCTAGTCGCATGTTTAGAACTTTTATTCCAACAACCAAACCGTTGCTCAGTTGGCATTTGAAAACTTTTGCAAGACTTCCCATTCCCAGGAGGTTGTTATTGCTAAAGTTATTAGTGGCAGAAATTAGCTCATGGTAGGTAACTAATGTTTGTCTTACAGCATTGCCTGGATCAGTGACACTAGCTTTCCTTCTAATCATTAGGTGGACACAAAGAACAATGGAGACAAATGCAGCAGTGACAACTGGAAGAAGGATAACTAGAAGGTGTCTTTTATTTGAGTGAGAGTCCTCAAGACAAGGAGAAAATCCAAGATGGGGAGATCCACATAGCCTAGCATTTCCAATCAAAGATATTGATGTGATGTTTGAAAAAATACCTCCCTCTGGTATCTTCCCTTCTAGCTTATTGAAGGAGAGGTTCAAGGATGTCAAGGCCGTGAAATTGGCAAGGAACATGGGAATGGTACCAGAGATATTATTAAGGGAGAGATCCAAATATGCTAAGCTTGTAAGCTTTTGAAATGAATATGGGAATGGTACCAGAGATATTATTGAGGGAGATATTATCAAATGAGTTATGTGATAGATTTAGGAAGTTGAGCATCATAATTTGTCCAAACGATTCTGGTATGGTTCCATGCAGATAGTTGCAAGAGAGGTCAAAGAAAGACAACTGTTTTAGCCCACCAACATCACTTGGAAGTGGACCAACAAAGAAATTTTTAGAAAGATCTAAAGAAATAAGTTTGTCCAGGTGGAAGAAGCTTGCTGGTATAGCCGAGTTTAAGTGGTTACTAGATAAGCTTATTTGTTCTAGCACACTAAGGTTGCCAATGCTGTCGGGTATAGAGCCAAAGAATTTGTTTCCTGGAAGATACAACTGTTGTAAGCTCCTCAGCATGTCAATATTTGTCGGTATAGGGCCAGACAAGTCATTGTTATCGACGCTAAGTAAGATGAGGTCTTGCATCATTGTGATAGAATTTGGGATATCTCCTGTGAATAGGTTGTTAAAAAGATTTAATGTTTCAAGATGGCTTAAGTTTGACAGTGTTGATGGAAGCCTACCTGTTAACTTGTTATAACCTACACTAAACCAAAGTAACTCTATTGATAGGTTCCCTATAAGATCTGGGAGCCCCCTATGAAAGAATTAAAGCTCAGGTCAAGGACCTGGAGATTCTTACAATTAGAAAGGGAAGACAAGAAGTTAAGATTCCCATCTAAATTATTTGATCCAAGAGCAAGCCTCTCAAGAGCTGGGATGTTATTCCCAAGTGTTGGTGGTACTGAGCCAGAGAAATTATTGTTGTGCATAAATAGTGTAGATAATTCCGAAAAATTCCAAATAAAAGATGGAATCCGACCTGTTAGCTGATTGGTTCCCATATCTAGTACAGTAAGATGGGTGAGATTGCTAAGAACAGCTGGGATAGAACCAAAGAGGTTATTTACTACCAAGGAAAGACTGGTGAGATGTGGTAGTTGAGCCAACCATATTGGAACGGCGTCCACAAAATAATTGTCTGTCAAAGTGAGAATTTCTAAGTTTTTGCATGCTGCAAGTCCTGGTGGAATCGGACCCACAAAGTTGTCCTGTTCGAGAACCAAGATCTTCAGTAGAGGAAGGCTAAAACTTTGATTGGTAGGAATGGCACCCGCAAAGTTGTTGTGTGCAAGATAAAGCCACTGCATCATTGACATGTTGTAGATGGTTGGGGGCACTATACCGGATAGGTTATTGTACCCCAGGTACAAGAATTCCAACTTGGGCAAGGAACCTAGGTTATGTGGTATAGGACCTGATAAGCTGTTGTTCATCAAGCTGATCTGCTTTATGGATTGCGTATTATTGAATAGGCTTGGTGGTATGTGGCCAATTAGGTCATTCTTGGCAAGAGCAAACCTCTCAAGGCTGTGCATATTCTGCAGTAGTCCTGGCGGGATATCCCCAGACATGCTATTGGAACTGAGGATAAGATCCTCAAGCCTCGTTAGGTTTCCTATGGCAGTTGGAAGAGGGCCTGTGAGGCCATTTAAAGAAAGATGCAGAACCTTAAGCCGATGTAGCATGCCAAGTTCAGCAGGGATGGAGCTAGCGAGGCTGGTGTTTGTGAGGTTGAGGAAGGAAAGGAACAAAAGATTACCGAGGTCTGGGCTGAGCTCCCCTTGTAGGGGAACATCCGGTAGGGATAGAGCCATGACGCGCTGCCGGTGGCGGCGGCTGCACGAGACTCCAAGCCATCGACACAACGACACGTTTGTTGCCCAGCTCCTAATTCTGGCTATAGTATTAGAGTGTCTCCCAGATTTCCTAAAACACACGCCTAATTTAGGATTTTTAGTAAAATTAATAAATATACATCTCCAGTGGCTCCTAATACTGGCTCCTAATCTTTTAGGACTTGGAAAAACCGAGGCCATTGCGCGCAAAGTTAGGCGCGATTGCGCGACTGCGGATCCTGCTCCGTGCCTCCGCCCACCTCTCGCCTCTCCCCACGGACTAAGCCAACATAAGCTAATGTTGAGTGATCAATGATGAAGTGTAGTCTCTTTTGTGATCAGACTATATACATTCACTAATCTTTGGACACAAAAAAAATGGTGATGTCAATAGCATCACCTCACAATCTCTCAACAATTCCAGCATAGCATAGCACCATAAGCCTGTTTCATTTCTGTGTTGGCACAGATGCTAACCATATGAACATTAACTAACCACCAAAGTGACTGACATTACCACATCAAACCAGATGAAAAGAATGGAACAAATAGTATTAGACCACTACTACGAAGCACTGCCAAGTAAGCAAGGATTGAAAAAAATGAAGAAACCAATTTATCAAACAGAAGGACAAGCCTCTATGAAGACACGTGTAGAAGGCGTCGGCGGTGGGGGCGAGGATACTCACGTGGAGAAGGCGTCGGCGGTGGGCCAGAAGGTCCTCCTCTGGGCGGCAGCGGCACGATGAGGGCGGGGAGATCGCCGGCGCCCTCGGTCCCACCGGATTACCGGAGACGGTGTTGACGACGCTCCGGATCTGGGCTAGCGGAGAGGGAGAGGGAGGGGGCCAGCCGCCGGAGACGTGTCGGGAGCCTGCGGTCCTCGCCTCCTCGGTGCGGCGGGAACCCTAGCCTCCTCGCTCCGAATCTGGGCGAGCGGAGAGGGAGAGGGAGGAGGCCGGCCGCCAGAGACGCGTCGGGAGCCTGCGGTCCTCGCCTCCTCGGTGCGGCGGGAACCCTAGCCTCCTCGGTCCTCGCCTCCTGTGCCTGCGGTCCTCCCCTTCCTTCCTCGGTTCCTTTGTGCCGCGGGAACCCTAGCCGCCGAGGAATTGGGCAGCCTAACTGCGTCCACAGGAGATTTTGTCCAACACTTAATGGGTCGCCACAGCGACGGTCACTGATATACCTCATAGCACTGTAGGGGCGGCTGAGGTTATAAGCTGCCCCTACAGATAAATTGTAGGGGTGGCTGAGGTTATAAGCCGCCCCTACAGAGAAACTAGAATTTTTTTTTCAAAAATCTAAATCAAAATGAATTTTTGAAATGTAAATAATAAATAAACAGTACAAAATTTTATAATTATTTTTTTATATATATATTTACATATACAATAACTAAGACAACTACAACAGTTTAAAATTGAAAAATTGAACCTTTAAAAATGCGAAAAATTTTAAATTTTAAAAAATTAAAATCAAAACTACTAAAATAATTTTGAGACACCAAATGATCTCAAATGAAAATCAAAGTTGAACATCAGAGTTGTAGAGGTCATGAAGATCTACAACTTTTATTTTGGTCATCTTGTCATTTGACAAAATTTGAACCTTTCAAATTTGAAATTTGAAAAAATAACAAGTTTGAACCAAAATTTGAGACCCAAAATGATTTCAACATAAAAAGTGATGAATACCAAAGTTGTTCAACTCATTAATATCTACAACTTTTATTTTGGTCAACTTGTCATTTGACAAAATTTGAACCTTTCAAATTTGAAATTTGAAAAAATGACAATTTCGAACCAAAATTTGAGACCCAAAATGATTTCAACATAAAAAGTGATGAATACTAAAGTTGTTCAACCCATTAATATGTACAACTTTTATTTTAGTCATCTTGTCATTTGACAAAATTCGAACCTTTCAAATTTGAAAAACGATAAGTTCGAACCAAAATTTGAGACCCAAATTGATTTCAACATAAAAAGTGATGAATACCAAAGTTGTTCAACTCATGAATATCTACAACTTTTATTTTGGTCATTTTTTCATTTGACAAATTCTTAGCACACATTGTTCATTAATCTTACACATGTCTCATATAGTTTATAAAACCTTATGAGAGATGTGTCACATTTGTGAACAATGTCATTACCACTTTATCAAATGAAGAAATGACCAATACAAAAGTTGTAGATCTTGATGAGTTATTCAACTTTGGTATTTATCACTTTTTCAGCTGAAATCATTTGGGGTACCAAAATCTTATCTGAAGTTGCATTTTTTTTTAAATTCAAAATTTAAATTGCTCAAACTTTTCATACGTATATATTGACAAAACCAACAAAATAAATTGATAGAGAATAATTTTAGAAAATTTTAGAAAAAAAAATCATCAGATTTGGAGTTAGTATGAGGAAGAAAAACTAGTTACAAAGTTGACCCACAGATTAAAAAAAGAAATCACATTGTTCACTATGATCATGTAAGGATCATCTAGAACAGTGTGATTTCTCTTTTTAATCTGTGAGTAAACTTTGTAACTAGTTGTTCTCCCTCATACTAACTCCAAATGTGATGGTTTCTTTTCCTAAAAATTTCTAAAATCATGCTTCAGCATTTAAGTTTGATCAAACTTGGATGTGACAATGCTTTACACATTTTAAAATTTGAAATTTGACAAGTTCAAACTAAATTTTCAAACCCTAAATGATTTCAGATGTAAAGTGATGAATACAAAAGTTGTTCAACTCATCAAGATCTACAACTTTTATTTTGGTTATCTTGTCATTTGACAAAATTTGAACCTTTCAAATTTGAAATTTTAAAAAACGACAAGTTCGAACCAAAATTTGAGACCCAAATTGATTGCAACATAAAAAGTGATGAATACCAAAGTTGTTCAACTCATTAATATCTACAACTTTTATTTTAGTCATCTTATCATTTGACAAAATTTGAACCTTTCAAATTTGAAATTTGAAAAAATGACAAGTTCGAACCAAAATTTGGACCCCCAAATCATTTCAACTGAAAAAGTAATGAATACCAAAGTTGAATAACTCATGGAGATCTACAACTTTTATTTTGGTAATTTCATAATTTGCTAAATTCTTTGTACTCATTGTTCACACAAACATACATGAATGTAGTCTCACACATATACATGAATGTAGTCTCACACACATACATAAATGTAGTCTCACACACACATACATGAATGTAGTCTTACAAACACTGACACACTTACATAAACTAGCTATCCCACCGTGACAACTTTCCCCTTGACACCTTTTCATTCCCATGGCAATACATCTTTGGGCAGGTTCTTTTCCACAACCTCGATCTTCTTACAAAAGTCTGTGAATAGCGGCATCTCATCACACTTATTGTAAGCTTCAACATCGTCCACACCATCAACTCCGATGATATGTTGTTTTCCAAAGGCCACCACGTGCTTTGTCTTCTTCTTTGGGGGGAGGTTACTTTGCGGGTCGGGCATATAGAAGACTTGCGCGACTCGTTCAGCGAGCACCCAAGGGTCATCCTGGTAGCCTACATTCTAGAGGTCGACGACTCTCTGTCCGATCTCATTTAATTGATGTTGCTTGATCTAGCGGCATCGAAACAGGGCCACCTTTATATCCCTTCCATAGTCAAGTTTCCATATGTCTTCAATTATGCCAAAGTACAGCACCTTTTGCCCCACTCTGTCGAGAGCCTCTATTTAGACGCCGCTGCTCTGATTCACAGATTTCCTGTCCTTTGTGTCGGTATAGTATGTGTACCCATTGATGTCATAAGCATTCCAAGACATCACCTGTTTCGATGGCCTGGCCGCCAACTGACTGATGGTAATAGAATCTATGGTTTCTCTAGGCTGTATGTTCTTGTCCTTCAACCATGGTGTTAGGTGTTGCATGTTGTTTCATGACCCAATCATCTGAACGGCCATTCCTCTCGGCCATAATGATAGCCATGTGTTCATCAATGTACGGTTGCATCACTGCCATACTCTGCAAGACACTGTAATGCGCCCGACTCACCTCTCTGTAATCATTGTCGAGGAACACTTTCCTACCACTTGTGCCCTTCCCAGCTAGCCTTCCCTTGTGACAAGAATCGAGATTACCAATCCCTCTCTGTACTTTTAGCCACTCTTGGCAGCACTCGATGACTTCTTCGGAATTGTAACCCTCTATCATGGAGCCCTCTAGGTGTGTTCGGTTATGCACGTATCGGCTTAGAACCGACATGAACCGCTCGTAGGACCACATTTCATGCAAGAAGCTAGGGCCCAGTGCCTCAATTTGATGAACCAGGTGAATCATGAGATGTACCATTATATAAAAAAAGCGGGAGGTAAACACATCTCTAGCTAGTTCTGGGTCTCCACCATGAATTCATGTAGGTCACTCAGCTCTTGCCTGCGAATCATCTTATGTGAGATCTTCGAAAAGAAGTAGCACATGCGGGTGATGGCCATCTTTAGGAACTCTAGCTTTATAGCCCTGATTGCAATTGGTAGGAACACTGTCAGCATCACATGACAATCATGAGCCTTGCAGTATGTTAATGATAGGTCCTTCATCGACACTAGCTTCTTCGGGGTCGCCGAAAACCCAGTCGGCACTCTGACCCCCCTAAGGAAATTGCATATAGCTCTCCTCTCCTCTAGGGTTAGGTTGAAGCTAGCCGCGGGAAGACTATACTTGCCATTATCTTGCTGTACCGGCCAAAGCTCCCACATCACATTCAGCTGCACCATGTCTTTCCATGATCTAAGACCATCCTTTGACTTGCCTGTGTCCATCGAGGTAGCCATGAGACTCTCAAAGACATTCTTCTACACGTGCATCGCATCAATGGCATGGGGGACCTCTAAGTCTGGCCAATAAGGCTGGTACTGAATGAAGATCGATTGTTTCTTGAATGGTACGCCTTTGATGGGAGGTGTGTTTCTATCTCTAATCGTTCCATTCAGATTCTTCTTTTCATAGACGATGTGTATGTTTTGGACCATTCTGAACACATGTTCTCCATTACGACGTCTCTCTAGAGGGGGTTCATCCTACAGGATGTTGCCATAGTATCTTAGGTACAATTTGCTGTGGTACTTGTGACTTGTCTTTAAGAAGCACCGGTTCCTTATGTAAACTATCTTCCTGGATCCATCTAGGAACACCCATTTAGTACCATCCAAATAGACTAAGCATCCAGTCTTGCCTTTGAACTGTCCAGACAGGGCAAACAGCGTGGGGTAATCATTGGTAGTAACAAATATTATTGCTTTGCATATAAAGTCCTCCCGCCAGAACGCATCGTACATCGGCTCCCCATACCTCCATAGCCTCTCCATTTCTTGCATCAGAGGCTCCAAGAACACGTCTATATCAATGCCTGGTTGTTTGGGGCTGGAGATAAGAATGGTGAGGAGAAGGTACTTCCTCTTCTAACACAAATACGTTGGGAGGTTGTACATGGTCAAGATGACTGGCCATGTGCTGTGGTCGGTCATCCTCTCATTGAAGGGATTCATTCCATCGGTGCTCAAGCCGAACCGTACATTCTGTGGGTCATCACTGAATTCTGCTTTGTACTTGGCATCAAATGATTGCCACTAGCTACAATCGGCCGGGTGTGCGATCGTATCATCATCCACCTTACGCTCATCATCCCACCTTGTCATCAGTGCGGCTTCCTTAGGGTTTAGGAACATACGTCTCAAGCGGTCGGTCACTGGCAAGAAACACATAACCAGGGCAGGAATTCTTCTCTTATTTGCATCATTGCCTAATGGAGTTTCCTCTAGGGCTGAGATTCTTGCACCACCTTCTTCCCACCCTTCTTCCTCTTTCCTGTGGAGGCTTCCACCCCACTTTGAAGGTCATTATTCTTGTACCGACTAGCCCCACACCTAGGACATGTATCTAAAGTCTCGAACGATGTGCCACATCGAAAAAGGATACAGTGGTTGGGGCATGCATGGATTTTTTCAACCCCCAATGTGAGTGGACTTATAACCTTCTTCGCTTGGTATGTGTTGGCGGGAACTATGTTCGGCTATGGGAGCAACCGTGACATGAGGCACAACAGATCATTGAAACTGTAGTCCGACCAGCCGTACTTAGCCTTCAGGATGAGTAGCTCAAGCACAAAACATAGCAGTGTGAAGTATGTCGGACAGCCCTTCTCAGCATCATACACAGTCTTCTTCGATTCTTTTGTCACCCTCTCAAGATTTTCTAGACCTCTCTTGCTCTTTTCTAATATTTCTGGTCCAAAGGCCCCAAGCATTTCATCCAAGTTGTCACCGTCATCTGCATCCCCCTCACGTGCTTCGCCATCATTGCTGACACCACCAGCATCATCACCACCTTGTTCATTGCCAAAGCCACCACCTTGTTCATTGCCATAGTCACGATCCATTTGTTGCTCAAGATCGTCTGTGAATCGGGACAAGTATGCTTGGGTTTCAGCTTCATCAGCTAGATCATCGTCGCTGTCATCAACAACCACTGTTTCACCGTGATGAATCCACACTATATAGTCTGGAACAAATCCTCTCCTAATCAGATGTTCTTTGATGGTACTCACATCACGAAATGCAATAAGGTTCTTGCAATCTTTGCAGGGACAAATAATCATGTCACTATTCTCTTTCAACATCGCTGCATGCTTCTCTGCGGCTTTGATGAATTTGTCCACCTCATCATGAAAAAGAGCGTCGTGTCTTAACGAACCATACATCCAAGAGTTCCTGTAGTCCATCTTATAGAAACAAAACAACCAAAAAAAGAATATTACTCGAAAATAATTGTATATACCTGAGACACGCACCATGGTAGTAGAGGATAGTTAATTAATTGACTATTAATGCATAAATATTTCAAAATATAAATTAATAGGTTCAAATAAACAATTTCAAAGAAAACAATTAGCAACATTTAATATTTCATCCACTACCTTTCATGCAAACTCCATTCCAATTTCATAGTAGAGGATAATTAATTAATGGCCTATTTATCCATAACTAATTATAAACAAACATTATAGAAAGGAATCAAAATAAATATTAAATGATAATTGGTAGCCATGGTAGAGGATATTTTACACATTAGCAACAATTAAAATCTTACACATTCACCTACATGCAAACCCTAGTCACATAAAGAAAAAATTGAAAAAGAATAAAAAAACAAAATCCTAGATCTAGATCTAGATATAGGGTTTCATGACACATGCATCAAACTTCACTAATACTACACTAAAATCAACAAAGATGTACTAACAAAGGGTGCAATCTTACTTCCCTACCTAATTACCCTAGTATAGTGAAAATTAGAGTCCAATTTCACTCATAACTAGCTCGAGCTCCATGGAAGAACGAGAAAACCAAAAATCAAATTACTCATTAACCATCGAATTAAACTTCAAATAAAGAGTTGTAGAAGCATTTCCTTACCTTTTAGAGCCTCTTCATCAAAGGATTTGAGATCAAAACCTCCTCCCTTAGTAGAGCAATTTTTAGGAGGAGCCAAAGGCCTCCCAACCTTTTTTTGGTAGAAGAGTATGTCTCGAGGTGGAAGAAGGGGTGGCTGCTATTTATTCATGAGCCGTCAGTAGGGGCGGCTAGTGATCCAGCCGCCCCTATAGTAGAACAGCAGGGGCGGCTGGTGGCAGCCGCCCCTACAAAATGGTCACTGCAGGGGCGGCTGGTGATTGAGCCGCCCCTACAGATCAGCCCCAACTATAGGGGTGGCTCAGGTTACCAGCCGCCCCTATAGTGCCATCTGTAGGGGCGGCTGGGCTGCTGGGGCCCGAGGACGCCCACTGTAGGGGCGCCCCCAACCCCAGCCGTCCCTACAGTAAAAATGCCCCCATTCCTACTGTACGAATCTAGCGTAGTGTGAATAATGCCAGCATGTGGTCCGGTGCGCCCCAGCCACATCCATTGGACCAATGCTGCCGGTCCCATGTGACCCGGAGGGCTCCTTACTAGCTAGAGTTTCGTACCCATCGGACGAGGCAGTTGCCTGGCAGTCTGGTGCTCTCTCTCTCAGTTGGATCCCTACGTTGAGGCACTTGTAGCTCGAGTTTTCAACCCCGTATTTCAAATGTGCCAACTCTTTTGTTAATAAATTTGTGGAAGTAAGTTAGCATTTTCATAAACATTTTTCAAAGGTTTTTTTTGTGTCCTCACTATGTCTAATGCATATGCAATGAATTGATCGGCTATCTATCTAAAACTCGATCACACACTCTAGTGCGTCTTGACCAGCAAAGCAAAGAGCCATATCTTCTTTTCCAAATGTTGAGCTCCATACCACATCTGGTCTCCTTCATCACCTCCATGAACTGCCATCCTGCTCAACCTTGGTGTGACATAACTTATCTCCATCACAAGTTCACAATGCTTAGAGTAGAGGTTAGTCCACTAGTTGTCTCAATTACCAAAACCAAACATAGGGCTTTCACGACCATAGGGAGGCCGCGATCCTCTGAACTCGGCCGATCGAGTTCTGGAACTAGACGAGTAGCTAGGTCAAGAAATCGTGAGTGACCCCATAGGGCCTGAGACCAAGAACCAAGATCGACCAATAACCTCACACATGCACTCACCCGCTAGTAGCATGAGCACAATGCTCTTGGCTCCCGAGACCATTGTATAGCTCACCCGCTCCAACTAGGACCAAACAATTCAAAATGCCATGCCCATTGATGACATAGATTGACTCCAAGAAGACGTCATTAGAGTCCACTAACCAACACAAAGGACCCTGTGGCCCGTGAAATAGAAGGTTCAAAGGCTAGTCAGTGAATAATGTGTCGCCACCTTCAGACCATCGGGATAAGCGATAAGCACACCACGATGGACCCTCTAGCGATCCTAGCTCAGGCATGTGGAGCACTGGGGTTTTGTGTGATGTGCAGCCTGAGCCACTAAAATCACCACCGAACCCCTCGGCGAGGGTAGGCACCCAAGCAATGACAAAACCCCGAGCTAGTCTCTTGGCCCACAATGATGGGTAAGCATAGTGCCTCATATAGGCCTGAGCTAGATGCCGATGAGGGATTATCTATGCCCCACTTAGGCTTGACCAATTTGAACTTGTGAAAGACGCTACCCGACCCATTCTTATCGCTCGAAGCATATCGATTTGGAACCAGGTGCCTCAACTCGGTTGGACGAATGGTAGAAAAAAGGCCGATGCCCTTTGCCATCATCCCAAAGATGAGTTGAAGGGATCATGAGGGGATCCTATTGAATATCTAACACCAAGGCTACTTAAACCCTTAGATCAGCAACATGATAGCTTAATTAACTTGTTGACTAATTCTCCTAATTAGCCTGGTGCTACACCAAGCGGTGCGCTAGCGTGCCACCTACCAGAGTCTGTGATGCTCGAGCATCCCTCGCTCAAGGGCTCAAGCCAAGCGAAGTTAGCTCGGGAGCATGGCTGACCCTCAGGATAGCATAGGCCCTCGTCTCCTGAGGGTCCTATCCAACCATAAAAATGTCAATAGGCTAGGTCGAGGAGATGCCATAGAGCTCTCGACAGGACCCTATCACTTGCGTAGAGGTATAGTGCGGTTAGCTCTATTAGGGCATTCTTCACTCCTCCTTAGCATGGAGCTGCTTGCCTATTTTGGTGAAGGGTCACACTCAGGGCATGACACAAGGGGATAAGGGGTGCACCGGACCCACACATCAACCCACGTGGCCTCGTCTCCCTTGTCGTGAAGGGACGCTAGAGGGCGGATGAGCTAGGGGTGGGCGAAACGGTGAACCCCTAGTCAGCCTAGACCTGACACTACCATCTGCAAAAGCTATCATAGGTGGTTTCCACATTGTTGGCCACGGCTACACCTAGAGCGATAATGTCTCCAATAGCTAGAAGATGAAGAAGCCCGGAGCTCTCCCTTTGCAAACAAGGAACCTAGAGAAAACCCCAACCCTATACCTCCCATGCCTTCCGAACATATAAGGATGTGCAAGGGTGCCCATAGTCAGGGATGACTCCCAAAAATCAATCTTTTGAATCAAAACCATAGACTAGAGCAATTACAACACTCCCTACTCTCTCTATCTCTCTCTCAATTGTAAGAACTCATTTGAGCATTCTATCATGAAGAACTCTCTGCTAGACATAGGTTTTCAAAGCCCGAACCAGGATAAAACCCTCTAGTATCTTGAGTGTTAACCACTGAAGTCCCACACATTGACCACTAACTAATCTCTAGTCACTAGCCATGGTTACGAGTCGACAACAACAAGGCTACCAAACAAGGCAAATGTGTTATCTGGAAAACAAGAGAGAGAAAAATAGGAAACAAAAAGCAGGACAATAGAAGTTCACATTTGCATGGATCCATAACATTTTCATGTTCTCAATCCTCATGCATGGTAGTACATACATACCGTAATGAAGCCTGGGGCAATCCCTTTGCAAACAACAAACCTAGAGAAAACCTAAACCCAATACTTCCCTTTCCTTTCGGAGATAGAAAGACAAGCAAGGGCTCCCATAGATAGGGATGACTCCCAAAAATAATCTCTTTGATCGAAACCATAAACAAGAGCAATTGCTACACTCCCCTACTCTCTCTCTGAATTATAAGATCTCATTTGAGTATTCCAACATGAAGAACTCTCTGCTGGATGTCTTGGTCGACCGAAGCAGCGCTTGTCGATACATTGTTGCGTGTCTCAAAGATTATTGAGGTGCACTCGGATGTCCTGGTCAACCTCCTAGCCGTGTTGGTGAAGGTGTTCGATGCAGTTGCGCCTAGCTCCCGCTGGAGGGGTTGCCTATCGTTGCGGTGCTGGTCGGTGAAGCGACTTGGGCGGCGATCAGATCTTGGTGTGGCTGATCGGCGAATCGAGCTTGTGGAGTATGAAGATCTCTGATCCTGGCAGATCTAGTTGACCTAACAATGTGCCTCTTTAAGCATGGAGGCGACCTTGGCGACCTCTGGTGTCTGCGGGAGCCGAGCAAGCTCATTGGTGGCCATGACCAGGTTGGCGCTTGGGGACTTATAGACGTCGTGTCCATCAACAAGGACAAATTAATCATCGAGGTTGAGGTGGAGTTGGCGTGGCCTTCCTTGCGAGTCAAGCTGAGCCTCAGCCATCATAAGGGCAGCCTCATTTGCTCGGCGCTGTGCACTGTTGATGTTCCTGTTGACCTGGGCGGTGCGGTCCTTCTTGGTTTCCCCTTCCCGCAGGGGGCTATCGACGCTGACGTTGAAGATTGCGCCACCCTGGAAAGGAGAGAGAGGAAGTTGCTTGGCGGTGGTCTCGGCGATAGTCTCTGTAGAGCCCTGGGACTCAGAGTCTGGATTCTCCTCCAAGATGGTTTGGAGGGATGCTCCATGGCATTGGCCGAAGTGCAGTATGTTGATGGTCGTCGGAGGCTGGTCGGCGATCTGGTCAATGGGAGGCTAGACATCTCCAGCCTGGTCGGTGAACTTGCCCCTTAGGGCATCTTGGTAGGTGGAGGTGTCATTGGTGAGCCCAAAGGGTAGGGCCATAACCCCTGGAGTTTCCTGAGCAGCCTCTGATAGATCTGGATTGGAGGGTGGTCGACGCTGAACTAGAGTGGTTAGAGCCGATTCGGCGATGGAGAGACAATCGGTGAGCTTCTAGTCGACCTGATCGATGGATGCGATTAGATCATCATTGTTGATTTGCCTCCTCTGGTAGCGGAGAAGCAGGCGGCAAGTTGTTTATGAAGGTGACCTCGAAGGTGGTTTGAAGATCGTATCTGCAGTCGCAAGCGTTGGGGTGATCAACGCAGTATCGATCTGCATCGGCTCTATGAGCTCTCCAACTCTGTCAACGTTGATGATTCAGGAGATCGATCCAACCATGAAGATCTAGCCGGGCTACGGGAGGGACGAAGAGCCTGCGGAAAATACCATCTTGTTCAACATGAAAACAACACACACACCCCTACCTAGCGTGCCAACTGTCGATAGAATATCGTCGGTAGTCCTCCGAGGGGTATCCCACGAAGGTAGATTGATCGGCAGAGATGCGTGTAATCGAGAACAAGAAGACAACAGAGACACACAAGTTAGATAGGTTTAGGCCGTCAGTATGACGTAATACCCTACTCATGTGGTCTATTGGATTTGTATTGGCTATCATATGATATTGCGTGAGTTTGGAGGGGGTCCCTGCCTGCCTTATATAGTCCGGGGGATAGGGTTACAAGTCGATTGGATCTGGGAGATAACCAGAAAGTAATAATAGATTATAGGAATCATGGGATCATATGTATCCTAACAGATCTCATAGTATCTTTAGGATATCTTCCTAGTGTCTTATGGGAGGCGTCGAGTAGTGTCGAGCCCTACAAGGCTTTGTCTTGTGAGCTGGGCCGCCCCAAGGGGCGCAGCCCATGTGGTCTGCTGTGGGTATCCAAAGTCGTACCCCCCATAGGCTTCGAAGCCCGATCCAGGATAAACCCCTTTAGTGTCTTGAGTGTTAACCACCGAAGTCTCACGCATCGACCATGAACTGTTCTCTAATCACTAGCCATGGTTATGAATCCACAACAACAAGGCTGCCAAACATGGCAAAGGTGTTATCTGGGAAACAAGAGAGAAACATGAAACATAAAGCAGTACAATGGAAGTACACATTTGCAAAGGATCCATACCATTTCCATGTTGTCAAAAGTCATGCATGGCAGTAAAATACATACCACAATGAAATTAAAGGTTCCATTTTTAGGAAAAAGAAACTACAGATTCTCTGTCTAGCACATTAAAATAATTTGGACATGTGTTTTAGTTTTGTAGCGCACACAACACCTTGATCATGTCCTTCTGCAGGTAGAATTCCATGCATATTTCTGGCCTAGAGAAGCTTTGGAAAACCTAACACAACTCCTTGGCCATGTTTTCAGATATTGAAGAACTGAAAGTTAATTTCATCCATTTTAGAGCCTTCGCCCAATTGAATACTTGTTTCACAAAACTTACTTCATATTGAGATCCTCTCAACCCAATTATTTCTACTAGTTGGAGGTGATTCAACAGGAGTTCCTCTGTTTTCCACTTTTCTTACACATCACAAATGCAACCTAGTGGACAAGCAGTTTGTACCTAAAACGAGGACCACATTAATTTGGTAAGGCTAACTGATAAGGAGTTTTTCTAATCGCTTTGAATATGCTTTCAAAGGCATCTTCAACATTCACAAAAAGGATTCCATATAGACGTTAGCCTGAATTCTGAAGTTGTCAAATTGCAGTCATATGATTGTTATGAGCTCGTAGAATGTGGTATAGGGAACATGATGTTATAAATTTCCAAACATCTTTTAGCATTATGTTATGAATATCACATATCCAATAAGATTTTCAATTAATCTTATAGAATAAATTATCTAATAGAGCTATGGAAACTTTGAAGGATCATGGACCCAAGGCTTACTATACAGTGTTACTATTCCTAACTCCTAGTTGATCAAGCCTCCCATGCAACAACTCAGTCAATTTACTACAATTTTATTCTAAAGAGGGTGACAGTCATAAAAAATTAACATATAGTTGCAACCCAAATGGTGTTTATTAGAGCATTACCATGCTTCTGTATTTCTATATATGCGAAGAAGAGTTACATATATATAGAGAAAGGCTAAGCTAGAGAGTTAAGAGGGGGAAGTCCTTAGAAACACACATGGAGAGTCCCTTAGCAGCATGCTGGGTAGAATCCCAGGAGGCACCAGATGCATAGTAATAGCTGGTATTAATCATGCTACCCGATTGCAAAACTCGTTGAGACAGATGTGGGGAGGCCCTTTAGTGAAGATGTCTTCAAACTAAGATGTTGTCGAAATGTAGTACACGAACATCACTAATAACAACTTGTTCATGAACCAAGTGGAGATCAATCTCTACATACTTTGCATGCTGATGTTGAACCCGATGGGTCTATAAGTAGAGGGCAATGACATTGTCAGGCGAGAGTACTTTGTGGCAGGGGAGCATGTAGTTCCTATAGGAGTTAGCAAAACTAGCATGCTTCAACAATGTTATTGGCCACTGGCCAGTACTCAACTTCAGCACTCAAACGAGAAACTGTTTGTTGTCATTTGGACAACCAAGAGATCAAACTAGCACCAAGGAACATGGTGTAGCAAGATGTTGATCGGTGTGTTTGGGCTACCATCCTAGTGAACATCCATGTAGACCACTAGCTCAGGTTGTGGTGCAGAGTGCCATAGAGGTAGTGTAAGATACGCTTAAGAGCAGTCAAATGAGGGTGTTGAGGGGTGCCTAGTACACCTACTGCTGTGGGTGTGCTAGTGATGGGACTACAAGCATCATGGGATGAAATCCCTATAATAGAGGGGCACTATAGGGGTTGGGCATCGACATGGAAGTCTGCTGGGAAGCAAGTGTCGCGTGGTCAGAACCGCGGCAAGCATTGCTGTTCGAGTTGGTGTTAGAGTATGTGTCTCCGGTGGCTCGGGTGGACTCAAGAACACAAGAATCACAGAGAGAACGCAACGGTTTATCCTGGTTCGGGCCGATCGATGCCCTATGTCCAATGACTGATGATCCTTATACTCAAGATCACCCAAAATCGGGGGTTATAATAGAGTGTACAAGAGGAAGAGAGAGATTTGGTAGAGAGTTAGCTCGGTGCTAATCCTAAGGTTACCTCACTGCCGATGGAGTCTTCCCCTCGTTAGAGAGGAGGAAGACAACGGGTGCGGTGGAAGAGTTCTCAGTGCCCCTCTCTCGGTTGCTCTGCTCTTAGTGCTGAGCAGGAGCGGATTGATGAGGAATGGAATGATCTATCTGGGATTGTCCTCCCCCTCAAGCATCCCACCTTACCCCTTATATATCGAGATAGGTCGGGTACATGGCGGTTTGGAGGGTTGAGCCTATGGTCTAGATGTGCTGGAGTCCAAAAGGGTCCTACAGTGGCGCTTTGTGGACTGTGGTGATGTCATGGAGCCAAAGAAGCCTTGGGTGTCATCCGGTTGGCTTGTTCTGATACACTGAGTGTTAGGTTGTGTTGGCTTGGACCGGCCTCCCCTAGGGTTCACCTTCTAGAGTCTTCTTGGTGGTGAGGGAGGTCAGCTCGAGAGGCTAACATGTGGGCTCAGAAGCCCCCAAGCCCCAAAGGCCTAGGAGAGCTTGTCTTCTTGTGTCACGCCCTATGCGTGACCTTGTCGGGGTAGCGGCCAGCAAGGCCTCACCCAAAGTGCTACACTGTGGAGCCCCCAGACTCGATAGCTCAGGGCATGTCTTCTTCTGCCTGAGCCTTAGCTAGCATCGTAGGTCGAGCAAGAGCTGAGGGCCAGGCTCAGATTTCCTATCGATCAGGAGCCTGGGGCTCGGGCTAGCCCTAGAGCCCTGAGCAGAGGCCTTGGCGTGCTCAAGCTCGGGCAAGTTCCTTAGTATGAGGGTATGTGTGAGCGTACCTGATGGGTATAGCCCCCAAGCCCCCTGGTAATCCTGGAGGGATCGGCTAGGGGTCTCTTCGGTCAGAAACCTTAGACCTCGAGGCTTAACATACCCATATGTTAGGATCTCATTAGGAGCCCCTGAGCCCTTCATGGCCACACTTCTTCATGATGGCGATGGGGGCTGAAGATCTTCCGGTGATCGAACTAGCCATGGCGAGGATAGCTTTCGCTAATGAGATCGTGATGCCCTATGTGGGTCCTTTCCCCAATGTGATGGGGGTGCTTGGCTATCAAGGCCGGGCGGTAGTGATGTTGACCCTTCTTTTGATCCTATGTCGCGTAGGTCTGTGGTTCGAGTGAGGGTTTAGTGAACTCGTCTGGAAGTTACTAACTTTAGGCCTTGGGGCACCCTTCTTTTTGGTTAAGTGCCTACCATGGGTTGGGTGATAGAGAGCATCTAGGCTCTGACTCAGGGCCACATGATCACCCAATGCGCCATGCCCTTCAAGGGGCTTTGGTAGTAGGCCCCCATCCTCTCAGGTTGGTCTTCTTGGGCTGACCTTCTACGGCCATAGGTCAGTGTGCGGGGAGCGTGTCGAGCTCAGGTGAGGGTCCCTTGTTGGGCCCACTACTCAGCGGCTCCTGACTCAACTCTGGAGAGTTTGTTGATTTTTGAGGGTGCGCCGCCCGGGCGCCCGAGGGTCAGGTTGCTCTGTCTAGGGAGCAAACGTAGCCCCCGAGGCCATCATGCGGCCTCCTTGCTAGCAGGTGTGGTGGCTTCTAGGCATGTCTCATTTGTGGATGCTCTGTGCAAGTGGTTGATGGCACCTAGCGTGCCACGCCTGGCAGAGGAGTTATGGCGTGCACTCTCTCGTCGTCCCACCTCATTTGGGAGATGGGACGTCGGGCCATGTGGTGTAGATTTGGCAGGGGAGGTGTCATGGCACTTGGTGTGCACGGATATAGGACATTGATAGTAGCCGGTGGGCCTAAGGGAGTCAGATCCCCTCAAGTCCCATGAGGAGGCATGCGCGGAGTGGGCGGTGCGCATGGTGGAAAGTGGAGCGGAGATTTGACTCGTTGTCAGCATTGTCCTGGCTCTGCATTTACTGTGTGGCCTCCATCACGAAACCACACTAGGGCACATTGCGAGTATTGAAGGGACACCTGGCTGGATCCCTGGAGCCTCTTTTACTAGTCGATGGCTGATCGGAGGGCCTAGAGTCACTCATCGCACATTGACTGGGGCTATAAAAGGGGAGTCCCGTGGACACGACGCCTTCTATCCCTCCTCCGGTTTGTTCCCTTCTTCCTCTCAGATCTAACTCTTGGTGGCCATGGCTATGATGAAGTGCGATGCCTCTCTCTGAGTGAGCCTTGCTTCCCCCTCCCTAGTCATCCAAGTCATCCCTTGCGAGAGTGGAAGGATTCTAGTGAGGCCCTAGCCGTGACTCGAAGTTGAGGCGGTCATAGGGCTAGGGCCCTTCACGGTGGTGCTGACATGCGTGTGCTAGGAGGGGGTTGGCCAGGGCTGTACTGCCCTCTTGACATGCTCCTACGACCCTGTTGGCGGGAGCGGCGAAGGCAGGCATGTGGGCACGATAGGGCAACGCCTACAGGCTTCTGGGCGCTTGTGAGGCTTGGGGGTGCCCGAGTCTCATATCGCCACTCATGAGCCCCTAACCATCTGCCCAAGCTCATCATTGGGCTAGACGTTGCACTCTTCGAAGGGCTCGGGCAGCTGAGGTCAGGTCAATCTCCAAGCCGTAGCTGGTAGATCTCTGCCTCTTCTGAGTGCACTCCGACCCTCCCTGCCAGTGGCATGCTTTGCTCTTGGCTTGGATTTTTGACCTCCTCCTTTGGCTAGTGTGCTGACCTTGAGAGGGGGCACATGCAAGGCATGTCGCCGATGGGCCTTTGTTGACGCCTAGCCGCGGAACTAGTACTCTACAAATCTACCTATTTTTGCCGCCATATATTGTAATCGGGTCATTCCTAATTAATGAAATGAAATTACTTTTGTTTGTAATCTCATTGCTCACAAGTCGTGCTTGGAGATTTAGGTCCCTCATTGGGATGGGCTATTACGATAATAGCCTCGGTAGCCAAGATTGCCGCACCGGTGCTGCTAGTGGGAGAGTCCATGAGAACCCTAGGTTTACAGTCGTTCTATGCCCTGGTCATATCCCCCAGAGGAGAGATCATCGGTTTCTTGACCAAGCCACTAGTATAGTTCCCAAGCCCGTATATCGGTGCTCGGGGGCTCGCTGCCTCCCTTGTTGGGTCACCACGAGCAGTTCGAGGTCGGTACTCAGACATTGTTTGAAGGTTGGCCGGTTTCACTTCTAAGCGCCCGGCTAAGGCCTTTGGTGCCCGTCCTTGAACGTCCCTCGCACCTTTGGATGCTTTGGGCGGCCTTGGAACCCTCGGCAATGCCCCTCCTAGGAGTCCCATACCATCGTGCGGCTAGGAAACATGATCCGATGAGGGATCGAGAACTAGAGAGATAGCTGCAAATGAACAAAATAGACATAGGAGAAGGGAAAGAGGACATAGCTAGTAACTTTGCGGTTGGGACCGTTCCATTAGTGTTTTTGCTAATCTCTTACTAGGTCCTCCTGTTATGTCCATCCCATCCTTGCCTCACTTGGGGGTCTTTCAGTGCAGTTCTCCTTCAAAGGGAGCAACAGGTGGTTAGCTTAGTCAATCCTTTGGTGGAGTTGAGCCACTAGCAAAGACAAGCAAAGCAAGAAGGTCAGGAGGATGCGACTTATCTTGGTTTTTGTTGTTGGAGAGGTAGGTCGGCAAAGGAGTTTGGCAGTTTGGTACAGGCTCGGGAGGCGGTGCTTCTAGGCAGATGGCTCGGCGGTGGCCTTCCCTCATGGGGAAAGGTTGGAACTCACCTCGATTGGGTCAACCCCTTCTAAGGGGCCGAGCACCTAGATGGAGGGGCCAGCCGAGCCATCACTACCTCCAAGAACCTTGGTCACCTCGCCGATGCTCGGTTGGTTGAGCACCGCCGCTACCTTGGCTGCTTCCTTTGCTGGTGCCCTTCTCATGTTGCGGCCAGGGCTATCGGGAGCACATGGGGCGATCAGTGTAGCCACTTAGGCAATGCAGTCTGGCTCGCAGTAGTAGGCTTGCTCGTAGCTACCCTCACCGGTGATGACCCCCTTGTGGCTGGGCATCTTCAGCTTTGGATAGGTGTAGTTAGGGATAGCCACGAACTTGGCGAAGCATGGCTAGCCTAGGAGAGCTTGGTAGATGCTGGGAAAGTCAACCACCTCGAAGGTGAGTGGCTCCTTGTAGAAGTTGACCAGCTAGCTGATGGTGACGCTGAGCTAGATGTGCTCGAGGGGCACGGCTTCCTTCCCTAGGACGATCTCGTAGAATGGTGCCTTGCTGGGGTGTAGGCTGCTCCATGAGATGCCCAACCTATCACGGTGATGGCGTAGAGTATGTTGAGGCCATTGCCTTCGTCCATCAGCACCTTGGTAAGGCGCATGGTGTCCACGATTAGGCTGACCATGAGCGTGTAGCATCCTGGGTGAGGAACACGATCGGGGTTATCCCCCTAGTCGAAGGTGATGGCCGTCTAGGACCATCGGAGCCACGTTGGAGTGCTGAGGGTGTGAATGGTGTTCACCTCCCGCTCTGTGATGTGTCGCTACTGGTAGGATTCATACGCCTAGGAGCCCCCGAAGAACTTGGCGTCGTCCTCTGGGGTGGCATCCGCTAGCTCGCTGGACTTTGGGGTTGGCCTCAAGGCCTTGCCCTACTAGCTGAGGGTGCCATGGATGTAGCCCCTGATGGTGGCATGGTCCTTGAGGAGATGCTTTGCCTACCCTCCATGGAATGGGCAGGGAGCTACAAGCGCCTTCTCGAAGTGCTCAGAGCACGTAGCGCCCCCACGGGGCTGAGGCCTGGCGGCGCGGTCGACTGCGACCACCATCTTCTTCCTATGGTGCTTTTGATCCTCGTTACTCTTGCCACAGTGATGATAGGATGAAGTAAGGTCGTCGCTGTTGTCCCCACCGCTGAGGTGTCCGGCGGCCTTGGCCTTGCCGCTGAAGTTGGCCTAGATGGCATCCTTGCTAGTGGCGTTGTCCAGGAGCTCCTGCATCATGCAAGGGTCTCACGACCGAGCATCTGCACGAGCGCTTCATAGGTCATGCCATAGATGAAGGCATTGATCACGTCGGCGTCGGTGATATTGGGGAGCTCATTGCGCTTCTTGGAGAAGCGCTGGATGTGCTCTCGGAGGATCTCATCAGCCCTCTACCTATAGTTATAGAGGTCCCATGAGTTCCCAAACTGAGTCTATGTACCCTAGAAGTGACCGACGAAGACTGAGCGGCGATCGCCCTAGCAGCGGATGTTGCCGGGCTCGAGCTATTCGAGCCAAGCTCTGGTCGAGCTCGATAGAAGCAATGGAAGGTACTGGACGGCAAAGTCATCATCTGAGCCCCGGCCTTCATGGTGAGGCAGTAGTCCTCGAGCCAATGGTCCAAGTTGGTCTTGTCATCGTACTTGGAGATGTGCGTCGGTGGCCAAAACCTCCTAGGGTAGGGGGACGCTCAGATCGCTGGCCCGAACGCCTAGGGGTCAAGTGATCTGGGGTAGCACCACCTATACCTCGCTCTAGGGTGCAGGACTATGCCTGAGTGTGGCACTAGGCCTCGATGGTGTCGTGGATGTCATAGCTGTCACCGACTCGGTGGTGCGCGGGGGGACACCATGGGGAAAGCTCATGCCTTTGCTCCTATTGAGGCTTGGCGCCCCTAGTCCGCAGATGGTCAGAGCTGCTACCGGAGGAGTCACCACTGCACCTGCCTATCGGCAGGGCGTGGGTGTCGAGGCGATCCCCATTGGTGGTAGTCATCAGTTGGGATGGCCTGGTACGAAGCTGAGAGGTAGAGCTCTTGGCCTACTGCTCGAGGGCGACGTGGAGAAGCCGCCTTGCCTCATGCAGCCGCTCTTTGGACTTTAGGTCTGGCGTGTTGGAAATGTCCTCTAGCTAGCAGGTGGTGGCCACCATGTTGTTGCCCACTCAGGGGAAGTGCAGGGTGCTAGGAGCCCCTGTGCGGGCGTCATCGTCGTTGCCAGGAGGTTGCGTGTCTTGTTGCCGCGCAAAGTCCTACCTTTGGCACTCGAGCTCTGCCTCGACGGCCTCTAGGTCCATCTATAGAGCTTGCAGGCAAGCGGCCTTCGGTCAAAGGTAGTTCACGTGGCTACAGGAACTCTAGTCTGGTGACATGACCTTAGGTGCCTCCTCGATGGGAACCTCATCGTCGATGTGATAGCACATGTGCAGCAGGGCGTAGCAGTCGATGTCGTCGGAGTCGTACTCCGGGCCGTTGCTTGTGAGGATCTCGAGGAAGGTGCACAGCAAGGTGACGTCAAGCCCCATGGCACCAGAGAGGATGGTGATCTGTGGCGCCTCATGGCTGATGAGGTGCTCCAGCTCTAGCTAGAAGGACGCTGTCGTATTCTAAATCCCAAAAGGCAGGTCCGGGAGGTAGTACCAGAAGCGGTCAAGCGGTGGGAGCACCTCACCGGTGGCGATCTGGTGGTGGACGTTGGCTAGCATGTAGAATATCTAGCAGTGGTCCGACACGGTGGGGTGCGGACCTAGATTGCACTGGATCTGCTGGGCCAGGACCTCAAGATCTGCTCCTAGGAGGCCTAGTAGAGGGGGCGGCGCTAGGAGCTCATTGCCCGCCAGCGCAGCCCCGTTGAGCGAACGAAACTCCCAAAGTTGAGGACTTGGCCCAGAGCGAAGGCGCCAGCTACGATGAGAACTCGTTAGGGAAGCAGACACCGTTGTCTAGGGTAGTGCCGCTTGCTTTGGTGAGAAGGTGGGTGGCTTTGGCCACTGTAGAGCATGAATCACACTTGACGCTTTCCCCTACCTAGCGCGCCAGCTATCATGGGGTCAGAACCGTGGCAAGCATTGTTGTTCGAGTCGGTGTCAGAGTACATGTCTCTGGTGGCTCGGGTGGACTCAAGAACACAAGAAATATAGAGAGGATGCAACGGTTTATCCTAGTTCAGGCTGATTGATGCCCTACATCTAGCAGCTAATGATCCTTATACTCAAGAGCACCCAAAATCGAGGGGTTACAACAGAGTGTATAGTAGAAAGAAAGAGATTTGGTAGGGGGATAGCTCGGTGCTAATTCTGAGGTTGCGTCGCCGCCAGTGGAGTCTTCCTCTCGTCAGAGGAGGAAGATGACGGGTGCAGTGGAGGAGCTCTCGGTGCCCCTCTCTAAGTTGCTCTGCTCTCGGTGTTGAGCAGGAGCTAATTGATGAGGAATGGAATGATCTGTCTAGGATCGTCCTCCCCTCTAGGATCCCACCTTACCCCTTATATATCAAGATAGGTTGGGTACATGGCGGTTTGGGGGGTTGAGTCTATGGTCAACATGCGCTGGAGTCCAGGATGGTCTTGCAGCGACGCTCTATGGACCGTGGCAATCCTGTGGAGCCGAAGAAGCTTTGGGCGTCGTTCGGCTAGCCTGTTCTGACACACTGAGTGTCAGGCTGTGTCGGCTTGGACTAGCCTCCCCCAGGGCACAGCTTCTAGAGTCTTCTTGGTGGTGAGGGAGGTCGGCTCGAGGGGCTAACATGTGGGCCCGGAAGCCCTCGAGCCCCTAGAGGCCGAGGAGAGCTTGTCTTCTTATGTCACACCCCGTGCATGACCCTATCTGGGAGCGGCCAGCAAGGCCATGCCCAAAGTGTTATGTCATGGAGCCCTCGAGCCTCGATGGCTCGGGACGTGTCTTCTTGTGCCCAGGCCTTGGCTGGCATCGTAGGCCGGGCAGGAGCCGAGGGTCGGGCTCATGTTTCCCGTCTATCGGGAGCCTAGGGCTTAGGCTAGCCCCTGAGCCCTGACTAGAGGCCTTGGCGTGCTCAGGCTCGGGCAAGTTCCTTAGTATGAGGGTGCGCGCAAGCGTACCAGATGGGTACAGCCCCCGAGCCCCTAGGCGATCCTAGAGGGATTGGTCAGGTGGTCTCTTCGGTCGGGAACCATAGACCCCGAGGCTTAACATACCCATATGTTAGGATCTCGTCCGTAGGGTACCTAGAGCACCCATCCTGAGGTATCGGTGAGGTGCCCCGATGTTGTTATTGTTACAAGTTGCGAGTGGCAGAGCTAGGCTAGAGCCAAGACACATGCTGATGGACCCTAACTTGGGGTTGTCAGAAGACGGCCAAGGGGCACCACTCTTGCCTCCATTACCACGCCGACGACAGCAAAGATCACCTTCATTGTCGCTGGTTCCTGCACTGCTATTGCCATGGGTGCTAGCAACAGTGTTAGTGAGACAGTTGGGGATGCCTTATGTAGAGGAAGAGCCATTGACGGGTAGTCGCTGAGACACGTTGGGGGTGTCAGTCTTCTTCTCTGTGGTGAGTATAGCAGTTGGCAGCTGGGATGTGGGAGGATCCAGAGTTTGATGAGTGCACTTCAGGAGGGCCTACATGTGGTCATACTTCGCATTTAGACCCTAGAGGATATTGAGTACAACGATGCGGTCATGGATAGCCTCACCAAGGTCACCCAAGGGCGTCAGCCATCCCTTCATTTTATAGACATGTCACCTTGGATAACAACGAAACACAGTGTCAAGTTGCAGAGCGTGAGTCTCATGATGTCCCAAGAACTACTACAAGATGCCGAGCCATGTGTTGGGCTCTGTGCCGCCTTGTTCACGAATGTTGTCCTAGAGGTCGACGGTGACCATGCCGGGGTGAAGGACATCAGAGAGGACTTGACAGCAAGAGCATAGCACTCAAGGGTGAGCAAGATAAGGCCACACCACCAATTTATTGGGAGGATATAGGGTCGAGGACTACCAGCACTAGAGAACGGATGTTTTCCACACTCGCAGTCAGGGCCTAGTGGTGAGTGATGGTGGTAGCTTTGTAGTTGGGGTGGACATCATTGTCCTCATCGATGTTGTTAACAGAGTCATTGCCATCTATATGAGGCAGGGCAGCATAAGCTCGAGCAGCGACATCTTCATGCTCGAGAGCCTTGGTGGCTGCGCGTTCGTCATCAAGAGTAGCAAGGGCCGCGCGAACAAGGTCCTAGATGGCAGCGGCTGCATGGGTGCCAACCGCAGTGGCATCCTCCAGGTTGGCCTGCCTTGGCTACGACGACAGCAGCAGCCATGCGCTCGTGAGTAGCGGCAGCCATGCATTCGCTGGCGACATCTTGCTCATGCTCGGCATGCACAATAGCTGCGGTAGCGGTAGAGTGAGATAGGGGGCTCATGACCGTGGAGGAGAAACGATGGACTTCACTCGCGATTCTGGAAGGAGATCATAGGATCTTGGAAGTATCTTGATACCATATTAGAGCATTAACATGCTTCTGTATTTATTTATATGTGAAGAGTTCAGTTATGGATATATAGAGAAAGCCTAAGCTAGAGAGTTAGGAGGTGGAAGCCCTAGGCAACACACCTGGAGAGTCCCTAGGCAGCAAGCTGGGTAGAATCCCATGAGGCAGCCGATACATAGTAATAACATGTATTAATGTTACCAATAGCATTCAGAACTGAATACAAAGTGGAACAAATATTATAAACATGGAACCACGAATGCCTTGGGACACAAGCAGATCAGGCTCGCACCCGCACATGCAGCTACGCACTGACCCAAGCACCCATTCACCCACACCCACACACATATATATTGAACACCAAACTAGCACAAAGTTTTAGTGTCAAACCAACAACTAGAATGAGGGAACTCAACTCAAAGATCAAGACAAATCTACAAATGCAAATATGTTGCTTTTTGTCACTTCCTACTTATTTGAATAAACAAATGCATCTTTACCTCCAAGTCGCGATTTGTGTAGAACTCAAGTGACAATCTTCTTAAACCGGAACACATCCTAAGCACATTGAATAAACTGGCTCCAAAAGCATGTCCTTCATTTAATATATCCAGGTGCAAGAACATAATCTGAGGGAGCACTGTTATGTCTCCCAACAAGTATTGATAGTCATCTACGTCCTGTGAATACATAAGAAGTTACCAGAAAAAATAAAGATCATACGGGACATCCCATTTTCAAATAGCTGACTAGCACACACAAAAAAATTGTTATAACCTGACATGTTTGCATTATAGTTCTTAAGCAAAGCTAGTCATTTACACATCTAGTTTAAATATGCTAAAAAGCTATACAGGATGATTTAGTTATGATGTCACATCCCATCTGTAAAACATGAGATAAGATACATACTGTCAACTGAAAACTATACTTATTTAGGTTTTAACCACTCAATTCACTCAGCACCACTACTGAGAGTTCATGAACCCTTGAAATAACTAGAACACTAATTGCATCAGACTGTCCCTCACCACCTCATGTACATCACAGTTTCGAATGTTCTGGAATGTCTATATTACTAGGACAATTCTTTCTAGCACCACAGGTTGCATTGGTATAATTCCGAAACTCTGCGCTCACATTATTAGTTACTTGTTTTGATGTTAGGCACAACACCTCTTCAACTCTAATTCTAAGTAAAATTTATCACAATAATAGCTAGCATTACCCAATATTGTAACTCCGGAATTCCACAACAGAAGGATGTTCACTCACCGGCTGATTGATGAGGATGAGATTAAGACTGCGAAGAACCTTGAATCGCTGCAAAAATCTTAGACATTGATTCTGCTCTCTTTGGAGTTGTGGCCCATATAACCAGAAAAGTTTGGTCCTCAGGAGTTGGAGTTGTCCTAAATTGCCAAGATGGACAGATTCTGGATCATACGCATCTGCCCACGCCAGGGACACTATCTGGGGCGCTGAGATGTTAGCAACCGGTTTCCTCTGATCATCATCAAGAAGGCTGTATGCCACGCCTAACTTCTTGAGATTCGGCGCGACAATTGTGAGCTCCTGCAAGCTCCTACGAAGGTGGAACAGCTTTATTTTTAGGATAGACTTGGAGTGGATCGAGAGACTGTCCAGCCCGTGGGATTCGAAGACGCTGAGCTTCTGCAAGCACGGGCACCGTGCCTCGGAGACAGCGTCACCGAGGTTGCACGGGCTGTGGAATCGGACGCGGCTCAGGGAGAGGTTGGTGAGCTTGTCGAAGACGCCCTGGGGAGGGAAGGTGAGGCCATGATACCGTAGCTTGAGCTGAATCTTGGTGGCTTTCTCGAAGCAGGGCAGCTCAACGAGGCCTCTCTCCCCGGCCTCCTCCACCTCTTCCTCCTCCTGCTCGTCCTCCTCGTCGTCAGTGGTGCTCCTCGGAAACACGTTGCGGTAGAAAAGGTCACCGACCAGGCGGCGCGCGGTGGCGGGAAGCCAGGCCGCCACGGAATCAGGGGTGGCTTCTTTGGTGTTGACGGAGATGCGGCGGAGCACCGGGGCGTCGTCAGGGGCGTCGAGCACGTCGCGGATGCGGTTGCCGTCAGGGGCGAGGTTGAAGCGTACCTCGGGGAGGTTGCGCCAGAGCCTTTTCCAACGGCAGGCGAGCACGCTGGTCCGCGCGGCCTCGGTGGTGTCGAGGAGCACGAGGATGCGGAGGAGGAGGTCGTCGTGGAGCGCGCTGAGGCGGTCCTCGCCGCCGTCTGGGGGCTTCGCACGCTTAGCGGCGATCTGGCCGCCGCTTAGCTCCATGGAAATGGCGGGGGGTTTCGATTCAGCCTCGGCGGCGATCTGGACTGGACTCTGGAGTACTGCACACCGCTCGGATTTGGGAAGGATTACGGATTTGGGGGAGATGTGTTTTGCGCTCACGTGAAAAGAACGGCAGAATACACACGAAGTACGTACCTGTTTGTAAATTTTCCTTCTCTCGGGTCCTTTGTTACGTATTATGATTTACTCATCTCTAAAAAAATGAAATTCTCATTTTTCTATGAGCCAAATAATTTTAATTTTTACCAGATGAATAAAACAATACTAACACCAATGATACCGAATAAACATTACTAGATTAATCATATAATATATTTTTATATTAAATATATTTGGAGACATCAATATTCATACTATTTTATATAAACTTGGTCAAACTTAAGAAATGACGTGTTCTAAACTTAGAATCAAATTATTTTTATGATTTGCTCCATATTTTTGAAAAGAATGCATTCTTACTTTTTATGAGCTAAATAATTTTTAAGTTTTAACCAAATATATAAAAAAATACTACTATGATATCATATAAATACTATTAGATTGTGCAGAATATATTTTCACAATAAATCTATTTGGAGACCTAGATGCTGATAATATTTTATGAGAAAATTTTATATAAACTTGGTCAAACGTATAGATGCAGGGAGTATGATACATAAAACTAACCACTGTGATTCTTGATTGGATATGCTAATTTTCTGTAATAAGTTAAAAATGCTATGTTTGGTTTTGAAATCCTTTCACAAGTGCGACGCATGAGACAAATGTATGGTTGCTTTTTCTAAATTGGACCAAAAGCTATTCTTGTGCCCATGAATAACTAAATGGGAAAATATTCAATGCACACCATATCTTTTGCTGAACCGTGAAAAGCTCATAAAAACCAAACCTAGGAGTTTTAGAAAAGAAACTATGCAAATTCATAGTGTATCTATAGATGTACATTGCCACAAAAGTTTACATTCAAAATCATTTTGTAAAATTCTTATGGAAGTAACACATTTAAGGTGTATAAGCACTAGAAGACAAAGTTTTGGGAATTTATCTTCTAAAGCATATGCACCTAAAAACGTTTTATTTTCGTATGGACTTTTATAGATTGAGTTTGAATAATAAACTTGGTCACAATGTGTATCTATAGAGTAACTATGGATGTGCATCGTTTCAATTTTTTAAAAACTTCTAAGTATGTTTTTCTAAATGGTTTTCACGATTTCACCAAAGACAGTTTGCGGTGAATTGGCTCAATAGTTGTGAGCAATTCTTCTAGGCCAACGCACTTTAGCCTTAGATCGCGTCTGGCTCGCGTCGTACCACCTCATAAGCGCCGCCCGCACCTAGTACTACGTGCCAGAGAAGGATGTCGGCATGCCGACCTAGGAACGCTTCAAGGAACTCTGTCACCTGCGTTTCGGCCCGCCTGTGCGCGTGAATAGGCTGGCAGAGCTGGCCCAGCTAGCTCCCACTCCTCTCCTTGGTCCAAGAGTACACTGAGCGCTTCAATGCGCTCCTGTGTCACACACGGAACCTGATGCCCGCATAGAAGGCCAAGCTCTTCGCCGGTGGCCTCCCCGAGCATATCCGGATCAACGTCGAACTCCGGGAGCTGCACGACCTTCAAACGACTATGTACCTTGCCCGGGCATAGGCCAAATTCGGATCACAAGTTTTTAGGGGTTAGTAGAAAAGAATTAATGAATCCATGAACCCAGGTTTTAAAATCCAAAGGGTGACTTGGAGCCAGATATGTCTTGGATGAAAATCGGAGATGCCAGGGGTAAATGGTTTGGATGTTTTTAAGCAGTAATTGTTCTTTCCTAGCTAACTGACAAGCTTTTATTTCCTATGTAAGATCCTGACAACATGCTTCTGTATGTTCTGGATCCTTGCTAGCTCAGAAAATTTAGACTGCCTGCTCATTTTCAGTGTGCTAGAACGGTAATACTGAAGTTATGGTTGGGTGTATTGGTTACATAGGCTTGCAGTTGGTTAGTAGTTTGGGCCAGCTATTCAATTATTGTAACGAGCATTTCAAAACAAAAAAGTGCAAAGAGCAGTGGAAGGGCTATGTATCCTTTGTATAGTATAAACACTCAGAAATGTTCAGATCGTTCCTTCCATTAAATGCTTGCCATTTATGACCCAAGGATTTTCAGTGGTAGCAGAATTTCTTTTTGCATGTCCTGGTGCAGGACTTTTTCAGTAGTGGAATGCTAACTAAATGAAAATGAAAGTAAAAGGACTTTTGCATGTCCTGTTCGGCTGGTATTAAAGCCGGCTGATAAGCCGGTCTTGGCTGATTTATTGTGAGAGAAAAATACTGTAGATTCTAGCTGATAAGCCGGCTGATAAGTTCAAACGAACAGGAACTAACAAACTGAGAGTTAGTTTGAGAGGTTGGAGTGCAAATTGGGGAAGTGATCAGAGGCATCGGAAGCAGGAGTTGACGCTGTGGACCAATTGGACTGGGATGCTGTCTGCGCTCAGCACCATACATAGTGATTGGTATGGAGGCCATCAATTCGAACTGGTTTTTGTTTGACAGGGTTCACTTTTGGGATGTGTTTTTAGAAAAGTACAAAGCTAAAAATATGGCCATCGCTGTTAGCACAGAGGAAACAATAGAGTTATACTAACTTTCTCATGCAGAATCTGTTCATTGCAAAATGCGTCAAAATTTATAATAATTCTCTTGAAATTAGTTTGGATCTCATATATCGGTGGGACATGTTGGAAAGAGTGATAATTGAATGGGCTCAGTAGTGTTGCATTGCAGCCTTGCAAATACTTGAGCAAAGCAAAACAGGTTAGAACCCTTTGTGGCAATTTTTAGATATATCATGTATCACAATGTATGCTGCATTCGAGAAAAGAATCAAAATGAGACATGTCTTACTCAAGTAGATCAATTGTTCCAATGTTAGAGGGAATCTGTACTGTCCTAAATATAGATCCATATGTTGTATGCCTGAAGTACTTTCACTTATTTTCAAACAATACTGAACTACTTTTATGGGGCGACTTATTATTTTTTTTTAAATGGAAACTCGGCCTGCGGGGGGGGGGGGGGGGGGGGGGGTAAGACAGCCCGCGGGAATTTGGCTAAGAAGAAGATCTTCTCACACAATGGGCATCTCAAGAGCTCTTCTCTATTTAATAAAAAATATAGCAACAAATCGATTGATAAATTACAACATTCTAGGAAAGAGATAACAAATACCAACACAATGCAAAGTGACTAAACGTTGATGGATATTTGTCCCACCTCCAAACAAATGTATTCTTTGGTGCTATTAGACCTACTGATGAAACCTTTGAAAAGGGTCGGTCGTTGACAGATCGTGTACTTGTTCAGCATGCAGTACGTCAAGTGAACCAATCAATATTTTAGGAGATACTACAAAAATGAACTTTACACCCCTTGAAGCCCTCTTTTTGACATTGAGCAGACTACGTTGTCTTGAAATCCAATCTTTGCTAATGTTTACGTCTACTGCCTGGAGCCTCATAGACTCCAACACTCGCGCATTTGATACAAAGAATTTGGCAAAGTCAATATGTGACTTGCTGCCTTGATAGTTTGCCAGCACAATTTTCCTCAGGCGGATATCCAGGGTGCCAATAAGTTTCTGGTATTTATGATACCACGCATTTTCCACCCAACCACTTGTTGCCTGAAAAAAGTGAAGTGAAGATAAAAATGGTGTCGATCTATGGTCAACCTTGCTTTATCATTGATATAATAGTAAGAGACAAAAAATATGCAGATGCACACTCTTTCTCAGGGAATCACCTTGATGTACAACTTCTCCAAGCAGGGAAAGCACTTCAGTAAGTCAATAATCGCAACCAAGGAAAGTTTGACATCAGACAAAGCTAGAACCTTCACACTGTGGACCACAGTTGTCATGCCAACAGCGATCGATCCCTGAGTTAAGCATAGAATTAACACACTATGATCAAGTAAAGGGTCCCCGATGAAGTAAAAATGATGCATGTACCTGGAAAACCGTGGCGCTAAACTCGAGTTTGGGAAGGTTGTCAAAGAGTTTTCCCAAAATATCCATTCTAGGTGCAGAGATTACGGAGATGTACATATCCCTCCCTTCAAAAAATAGCAATCTTTGCAGGCATGGTGCGTCCACAACAAGGAGATGTTCTGGCTTGATACCTTTCCACCTAGAACGCACACCGAAGCTTCTAACAGCCTGTTCGGTTGGCTGGTTTGTATCATTGCTGGTTCGTGAAGAAGTACTGCTGGCTGGTTTTTGTGAGAGAAAAATACTATTCCGGCTGGAAATTTACGATCGTTTACGACAAGCCACAGCCAAACGAACAGGCTTAATGCTATGGGACTCTATTTGCAGTCGAGGGAAGCCTTGTCAAGTAAGCAAGCTCTGCAATAGAGAACAGCCAGTGAGCAAGGCATGCAGAGAACTCTCAGAGATGCCAACATTCAAAAGGGTCAGCTGCTCGAGAAGCGGTAGGTGGAGCGCTTTGGCATTGGTTCCAACCGGGAAGTCAAAGGCGCTGAAGCTAGCGATGCGAAGGGTGGACGAGAAGCGGTGCACTGATGCTGGCACTGGCAGCATCCGCAACCGAATCGACCAGTGCTCAACCCTGTAGTTGGTGTTCAAGTCGAGCTCCTGGAGTTTCTCCAGGGTGGGGGACCAGAGCCAGCCGTCCAGGGTGGTGGCGTTGTAGGGGTAGAAGTAGCAGTAGCCCTCCGGATGGAGAAGCGGCGTGTGGGGCCGGGTGTGCAGAGAGCACGCGTGGGATGTAGAGCTCTAAAATTAGAGAAGGGGATCCAAACAGGCCCTAAAAAAACTATATATGTTTATTTGAATTTTTACCAGATTGTCAGTAAAAGGAGCTAGAGAAACATAAGAAGTCAACAAGTTTCGGCCTAACTGACTAAATTTCAAACCACAGGTTGTTTAACTAACAAACTAAAATTGGGTAGAAATGACGTAGTAGTTTCTAGTGCTTTGAATTTAAATGCTCATTTGCTTCTTATAAACTAATGGAACCATGTCCATTCTTTCAATTCCATTACGATTTGAAGTTCAGGAGTAGAATCGCAGGTCTTACCTGCTTACAAACAAGACCAATAATGCTTGACAACAATGACAAAATTTGAAAACATCACGACATCAGATGTCCTATCTCATCCTTAAACATCACGAGATAAGGCTATATATAGGATAATGATGGATTCTTTTTTTAAGCATCATGCACTACCGGACTCAGTGAATTTGCCGAGTGCCAGGGGCACTCGGCAAAGCCCAATTTGCACTCGGCAAAGGCTTTGCCGAGTGCCGCACTCGGCAAAGAGCACTCGGCAAAAAAGAGTCGGCAAAGACGTCTTTGCCGAGTGTCTTTTGTCGGGCACTCGGCAAAGCCTTTGCCGAGTGCCGACACTCGGCAAAGCCTTTGCCGAGTGCCGACACTCGGCAAAGTTGGAACCGAAAAAAAGCCGAAAAAAATGGGAATTTTTACCCAAAAAAAAATGAAATTTTTTTTTAATTGGTGGAGGCCCCCACCGGTCGGCGCCCATCCATCTCCGGCTTTTTTCGCGTAAATTTCACGGCTACGCGGCCGACGGGATTCGAACCCAAGACCTCCCGCTGCGCACAAACCTCCTCTACCACTACACCACACTGTCACTTGTGTCTAGATTCCGTTTTAGTTTCCAATATATTATACTAAACCGAGTGTAAATTGCTTATTTGAGACCCTAAATGAATTCAAATCAAAAAATGGTCAACTACAAAGTTTCATAACTTTTTGAGATCTACAATTTTCATTTAGTAAGTTTTTCCATCCGAGGTCGTTTGAAAAATTTGAATTTTAAATTTGAGAGATTCAAACGTAGTTTTGCATGATAAGATGATTTCAAATCAAAAAGTTGTCAACTACATAGTTTCATAACTTTTGGAGATCTACAATTTTTATTTAGGAAGTTTTTTCATCTGAGGTCGTTTGAAAAATTCAAATTTTAAAATTTTCAAATTCAAACGTCGTTTTTGCATGAAAATGATTTCAAATCAAAATGTTGCCAACTACAAAATTTCATAACTTCTCAAGATCTACAAAGTTTATTTTGGTCATTGTTCATCCGACATAGTGGGTAGTAACATTGTTCACAAATCATATATATCTCTCTTCTATTTTCATGAAATTAATGAGAGATGTATATTTTATGAACAACGTTATTGTCGCTTTGTCAAATGAAGAAATGACCAAAATAAACTTTGTAGATCTTGAGAAGTTATACAACTTTGTAGTTGAAAAGTTTTTCATTTGAATTCATTTAGGGCCTCAAAAATTGATTCAAAAAACTGATTTGCCGAGGGCCAAAAAAATGCACACGGCAAAATACCTCTTTGCCGAGTGCCAAAATATAGGCACTCGGCAAAATACGGCTTTGCCGAGTGCTAGAAAGAAGGCACTCGGCAAACTGAGAGTAAATTGCTTGTTTGAGGCGCTAAATGAATTCAAATCAAAAAGTGGTCAACTACAAAGTTTCATAACTTTTTGAGATCTACAATTTTCATTTAGTAAGTTTTTCCATCCGAGGTCGTTTGAAAAATTTGAATTTTAAATTTGAGAGATTCAAACATAGTTTTGCATGATAAGATGATTTCAAATCAAAAGTTGTCAACTACATAGTTTCATAACTTTTGGAGATCTACAATTTTCATTTAGGAAGTTTTTTTCATCCGAGGTCGTTTGAAAAATTCAAATTTTTAAATTTTCAAATTCAAACGTCGTTTTTGCATGACAAGATGATTTCAAATCAAATGTTGCCAACTACAAAATTTCATAACTTATCAAGATCTATAAAGTTTATTTGGTCATTTGTTCATCCGACGTAGTGGTAGTAACATTGTTCACAAATCTTATATATGTATCTTCTACTTTCATGAAATTAATATGAGAGATATGAGATATGTAGATTTTATGAACAACGTTATTGTCGCTTTGTCAAATGAAGAAATGACCAAAATAAACTTTGTAGATCTTGAGAAGTTATACAACTTTGTAGTTGAAAAGTTTTTCATTTGAATTCATTTAGGGCCTCAAAAATTGCTTCGAAAAAATGATTTGCCGAGGGCAAAAAAAAAATGCACACGGCAAAAAGCTTCTTTGCCGAGTGCCAGAAAAAAACACTCGGCAAAGACGTATTTTGCCGTGTGTTTTTGTTTGCCGAGTGTATTTATTTGGCACTCGGCAAACACGGTATTTGCCGAGTGCCCGATAAAATACACTCGGCAAAGCCTCGGCACTCGGCAAATCGCCGGTTTCCGGTAGTGATGGTATCCTTAATCACTGGAGTAGTACCAGAAGAAAAACTGCCAAGTGCCTTAGGGCATGTACAACCCACAGATGGGGGTTCGTCTCTAAGCACCTCAAATCTATCATACAAATAGGTATAAAGATAGGTCATACAACTCATAAACAGGGTCTGTCTCTAAGCTATTTAATGCTTTGCATGTAGCTAGGATCTACACTGCGTACGCCCTTTTATTGTTGGCTATTTGATAGAAAATGTATCAAGGATAAATAAGAGCAACATGATACCAAGAAAGCATGCCATATAGGAATATCCCGAGTTGCCCTCTCCGTAGGGCTGGACGAAAAACTCGTAGCTCGATAGCTCGCTCGACTCGGCTCATTAGTGGCTCGGCTTGACTCGACTCGTTTGAATTTTTTAAACAAGCCAAGCCAGCAGTTTAGCTCAGTTTGTTAATGAGCCAGCTCACGAGCCGCTTGTGAGCCAAAACAAGGCAAGATAAGTAACAGACCAACAACTTTAATAAGCCCACTTATCACTTTGCCTATGGCCTAACACATGGATGATAGCATACTTGTATTTTCCATTGTAGAATTCACATTATTCTGCTTTATTTCATTTTAAATATGCATGTAATGTGTTTGTTGTTGACTTGTGGTTATAATCTCTACATAATATGCTTTTGTGCTTTGGCCCACGAGCCAGCTCGAGGTCGCTAATAAGCCGAGCCGAGCTAGACTTCGGGCTCGTTTGAATAACAAGCCATAACGATCTGACCATAACGAGCGGAGCTATAACGAGCTGAGCCATAATGAGCCGAGCTGGCTGGTTATCTAGCCCTACTCCCCGACGACCCGCGCCTCCCTCCCTGGTGGCTTATGCGCCACTCCCCGATGGTCGCGCGCCACGACGACCGCACACTCCGGCAGCTCGTGAGGTCTTTCTTCTCTGCGTGCTTCTTCTCTACGGGGGCAAAACAGGCTCAATCCGTGTTGGATGCCATGTAGGTGAGGTGATTCCGGTTGAAGCTAACTTTTTTGGCTCATTCCCATCCCAAACCTCTATGAGAGCAGGTTTCTAGGGGCTTCACCAAGGAAGCCATTCTATTTTACCTCGTTTGGTAGAAAACAACTCTAAACGGCTTCTGAAGTCGGTGGAGAAGCTCTGCCAAATGGGGCCTACTTGTAGGCATTGTTCTACTATTGTAGCTATTGACACTTCAAAAACTTTGAATAGGGTTTATTCTACCCATCTCTGTACTATCAGAAAAAAAAAAGTCTAACTGTTTGTCTAGCTACAGCGAGAAACAGCCGCGAGCAGGCGGCAGCGGCTAATAGCAATACGAAAACCTTGACCTTATTCGCAACATTCATCGTCCAATTCTCGTTTTCCATATTCCACATATTCAAAGCTACTCGCAGATGCAGAAGAGGATGACGACACACTGGCCCCAGACGTTCTAGGTTCCGGCCGGATTTTTATTCAAAGAAGGGCATAGAACGATATGATTTCACTTAAAACAGGCCTTTAGGATTTGGATGCCAGGCTAGAAAATCATCCGTGTTTTATTTCAAATAGTGGCCAGGATTGAATGATTTTTGCATCTTCTTCCCAAAATGTACGTCTCTGACCAACTGCTCGTTCCAATTGCTTGTTGCTAGATCAATTGAATATTCGATCGATTGCCTGTAGGTGATTCCTATATGGTGAGACAACAATGATTTTTAATTCTTCAACACGAGTCCTTATATATAAAAAGAAAAATTAAAAGAAAGATTGAAAGACCACACGTAAATATTCACAAAAAGGAAAAAGAAATTCCACACGTCTCCGGTCCCAGAAAAGCTTGATAATGCTTGGTGCAGCCCCTTCACTACCGGGAACAGGATCTTTGCCGTGTGCCAAGGGAGGGAGGGGAGTGGTTGTGGCGGCGCCAGAGAGAGGGCGCGGGCGGGCGGATCTGGGGAGGAGGTAGGGGAGGAGGGAGGGGAGCTGAGGGCCGGGCGGATCTAGTGAGGGGAGGGCGGGCCGTGCCGGCGCCGGAGAGGGAGGAGGGGAGGGAGGGAGGGGAGGGCACGGTAGGGGGCGCGCCGGAGAGGGAGGGGAGGGGTGCGCCGCCACCGAAAAGGGAGGAGGGGAGGGAGGGAGGGGGCAGCCGCCGGGGAAGGAGGGGGTGGTGCCGGCTGGAGGAGGGGAGGGGCGTGGAGGCAGCTGGGAGAGGGGTGCGGGGGCAGGGAAGGAGGGGTGTGCATGCGTTGTTAAGTGTGCGGCAGGCGGTGGCTTTGCCGAGTGCTCTAGATCTGGCACTCGGCAATACTTTGTCAAGTGCCAGATCCAGGGCACTTGGCAAATAACTTGTATGTCTAGTGTTTTAATAAAAACACTCGGCAAATCACTTGTATGCCGAGTGTTTTTCGAAAAGCACTCGGCAAAGAGCTGTTTGCCGAGTGCCCGAGAGAATGCACTTGGCAAACATAAAAACACTGGGCAAACTTAAGGATTCCGGTAGTGCTTGGCCTTTGCTTGCGCACCCAGCTGAATAGTTTATGACAAAACTGAATAACCTTTTTCTGTTTTATTTATCTCGGTCAGCGAATAATCCTGGATTCTGGTTCACAATAGCATGGACGTGTAATGTCTCCAGAAATTTGCTGATGCCATTAATTAACAAAGATATCTGAAAAATAAAACAGACAGTTTTTCTTTGCCCCAAAATAGCAAGGTTCCGCTGGATTAAGTGTGTGCAGAACAGTATTAGTTTGCCTTCTGGCAGTAAATACAACAATGAAACCACAGATCCTATACAAGTACTAGTTCGAGGAAAAATGGGTTGGTAAACAGAATCAGTGGAGGATGAAAACAATACTTAGGGCTTGTTTGGATGTCCAGTATTCAGTTTAAAACCCTTGTAAATCACAGCTCTAAATATTTTTTTTTCCAACCCAATCTAGAATTCACTATTTGGATGGTCAGTGAGCCTTATACTATTACACCCGTTTGGAACAAAACCATCGGAAAAAAACAATCTTCTCATCAGGTCTGGAAAGAAATACCATAACTATCGTGGCCTCCACCCTCCCGCTCAAGTCGTGAAAAGAAGGCTGTGACGATGGTACCGAGCACATTAGCAATAGCAAGGTCTCCTCCTTCCTAGCGCTGCCGGTGTCGTGGCCTTGGCCTCCTTGTCCGCCCATCCAAGCTCTTATTTGAGGTACCCCGAGCATTGTCGCCCATCCCGTGTTGGCGCAAGATCGAGACCATGAGCCCAGCCATGCACGGCTACGTAGTCGGCCCAGAGACCTCAGCATCAAACTCTGACATACGCTATCCGTGTGGCCGAGTCACTATGTCGTCTCGCATCCAACTTTGACATAGGGCCGGCAACGGTGCCGCGCCGCCGTGTATGGTGCACGATAGGCGACTAGGCCGTCGATTCTGCAAGAAGACCGGGTGCATCATCGATTCAGCAATAAGACAAGCGGAGGTCGTTCAGACTGGCGGCCATGGCGCCTTTCCCCATGAACGAGGATGTGCTCCTCTTCTTCGCCCACGTCCGCGACTGCCTTCGGGGCGGAGTATTATAGAGCATGCATCAACCGGTGCCTCGCGATGCTACCGGAGCAGAAGCTCCATGGCGCGCCCATCCTGGCGAGCATGGCGTCGGTCGCCTAGGGCACAGTCCCCATGGTGGCGGAGGACCCTTTGGCCGGCTAATGAACATGTCTAGGTCATCGAGCTTTCCCTGTTGACTGCATCGATGCACGATGTCATAGCACCCATCGAGCGGCGTCCTGTCACCGTGTCACTATGGTTCTGTTACCCAAACCAATATTTCACACAGAAAAAATTGCAATTGTTTTCTTGCGCACAAAATGTTACTAGTATAGTGAAAAAAATACAAGTGATGAATATCTAACGCCAGGGTTACTTAAAACCCATGGATTAGCACTACTAGTATAATGCCCGTGCTAACGCAACGGATTTATCTTGGAGACGCACATGAAAACAACCAATGTTTTTTTTCATAGTTCAACTTTTACACAATATCTTTGAGCATGTATACAATCCGGGAAACTAAGAAGTCACAGTAAAGTTTTTTCTCATATAACCATTTAAGTTATATTTTGTCTAAGTCCTTAATCATGGCTTGAATATCTTCAGGAAAGTTGTTAAAACATTCGTTTGCACGGCTCTTATCCTTGCTCGGTATTCTATAATAGCCTTTATCCTTGCTCGGTATTCTCGTTGTTTTCTATTCCTCTCTTCCCTCTTCCGCTCAGCCTCATCCACAGGTGGTTGAACTGAAACTAAGAAGGCTATAAAAATATGAAAGTAACCCTGCCACAGCCCATGAAGTGCTCGTACCTGTGTTGTTGTTTGTTATGTCATCTAAAGTACTGTGATCTGCTTTCTGGTTTGACATGGCCTTTTTTTTGTTTTTAATTAACCACAGTAGAATTCATGTAGATCCGTAGGAATCTGAAAGATGCAAATATCCGTTGCATTGCTATCTCTATCCAGCTACCACATCCGCATTGCCACCTTCTATATGCAGTTTCAAATATTATAGAATAAATATTTTTCTTAATCAATTAATCTGACATGGGATGACATTTGTGAGAGGAATCGACAGCTGACTGCAATGCATTGCACGTGTGTTAGTTTCCTCAACAAGCAAGTACCTAGATGCTGAAGATGTGAGGGCCAGAATGTACGCCCAGCCGAAGACGGAGATGATGCCGATGCTGCAGAATGTCTCCTCCGTCAGGTGCGCCGCCGCGTCGTACCCGTTCAGCGAGGTTTAGGATTCAGGCGTCTTATAATTTGGGATCAAATTTTTTGAATAAGACGAGTGGTCACACTTGGGATCAAAATTAAAGGGGAACTAAATGATTACTAAATACATAAGCCATGTAAATTAAGTCAACCAAATCATGCTGCAGAGAGGTTCTAGCTAAACATGTCAGAGACTGCAGCATCGACAAAACTTCAGTCATGCCTAACCAATTGGCAAAAAATTATGTTCAAACACTTTCAGATCATTATGTCATTATGGCCATGATTTCATTGCATTCTGGTCATATATACTCCAATGCAAGAATACCAAGGAATTTGACAATAAGATGTTTATCTACAGTAGACCAGTAGTGATGGTCATCTACCTTTTCAGCCTGTCTCTGCAAAGAGACAGCACTCTGCTCGCTAAGCGAACTGAAATTTAGAAAAGGAAAATGTATAATCAAATACTAAAACTGAACTCAGATATGTCATATATAGATATAAACTGAAGCAAGAGTCTAACTTGTAGCTAGAGAGCCTACCATTATTATCTTTTCGTAGCTTACTGTAATTTACATTACATGCTACCTTGTGGATGAGGACATGATTACTTTAGAAGAATCAACAAAAATAATACTTACAGAAGCAATCACGTATTTTAGTAGGGCTAGTACCCATTGAAGCAGAATATGTAAGGCACATTTATCAATATAAGTAAATAAATGGCAGTAAAAAAATAGATCACTAAAGCTGAGATATGTATGAACTTACAAAATCTGGTATTATTTTCTGAATGGTAGGTCCAAAACGTACTGGAGGCAGAAGAGACATTATGAAAGAGGCATTCACACATATTCAGATCATCCACAGTAAAACCATCTAAAAAAAATTAGATTAGAATTTCCCAAGCATCCATATCCGAAATCATGAGACCAATTCATTTGTGCAAACAGAAATTAACCGACGAAGACCTATCTCACCAAAAAATTTGAATTTTGTTTGCTCGTCGTCTTCATAGATGTGGCTCATAACCTCATGGCCTCCTGCCTGTCACCAGGCATCGGATGAATGAAGCCTGTCACCAGGCATCGGATGAACGAACATCTCTGACACCATCGCAGCAACCTCGGTGCACAGCCGCTTGAGATAGCACAGATACGATACAATAGAGAGATCGTGGCCAAAGGCAAGAGAAAGGGGACGACCAGGAGTCGCCCCCGCTTTATCCGGAGGTGAAGGACGCGCCCAAGGACACCGGCAGCATGATCGACGGGCGCAGATCCTCCCCGCCTGGGAGACGAAGTTCTTGGTACAACCGGCGCCTCTTCTTCAACCCGCGGCGTCGTTCCCGGCCCTATACTCCCGGCTCCGTGCACCCGGCGTCCGCGTCGAGGGCTTTCCCGGCACTGCGTTCCAAGCGTCCTCCACACTCCGGCGGCCACGATCTCTGCCGCGGACGCTCGAGGGCGCGGACGCTGGGGTGGAACGGTGATGAAGTAGGGAGATCGGGGGTGGGAGATCCAAAGAATATCGGCCGTCGGATGTGGTCGAGTAAGGAGAGAGAATGAGAGAGTTAATCTGGTGCGCACATTTTTAATGTCATCTTTTTTTGTTTGCGTTTTGTGGGGTGGACGTAGTTTAGGTCGTGACTGTAGAGGTGGGATTTGTTTGGTGGCTGTAGGATAATTTGAAGTGGTGTATTATAGAGGTAGAGATACATGATGAGTAGTTAAAGTTTTCCTCTGAATAATAAGCATTTCTTGCAATCTTGAGCCTGGACAAAACAAGAGCTATTCCCTAGTTCATTTCATCTCACGAGAGTCAGGCAGTCAGCTCTTGATCTTTCTATCTTGCTGTAAAAGGGCGTATCAGTGCAGAGAGCTTGGACAAAACAAGAGCTATTACCACTTATCCTAAATTTACATTGTGCTTAAAACAATCCCGAGATGATGAACACTTCACAGCAGCATTGACATCAGTGGAAGCGATAGTAGAAACTATCCTTAGAACCACAATTATTCCTATCCGTCTATACTTCATGTCTGGATTACTAACCTACAACTACAAGGTAAGAAGCAGGCACAGAAAACAATAACAGATTGTAATTTGCAAGTGAAAGATGTCTTTGCGGGAAGAATGTGCTACCCATGTAAGAAATGTGGTCATACCTGCTTTCTCACCACCATTAGAAGCTCATTAGCTACTGAAGAGCCACCTGAATCAGTATTGAAGCCAACAGCCAGTGCCAAACGACATAAGATACCGTAAACCTATATTGTTTTTGATCGGGTATTATTTATGGAGACACAAATTAGGAGAGAAATGAGCAATGTATCACAAACCTGAATCAGGAAGAAGATATCGTAAACTCTCCAAGTAACCCAATATTCCTGTATTGAAAAGGTCGATATGTCTGTTGAGCAAATGAAAAGCACTAAATACAAAGGAAAATATTTTTTTCTCAAATATGCAGGAGTTTACCAGTTATCCTCCGAATTGAATTATATCATAACATCATACAGACATACAAAACAAAGTTCACTGACAGACACACAAAAAAGAGAAGAAAATGTGTTTTCATCACCTGCTCATGCTACTCCTCGTTGAGGTTAAGATCTGACAACACATCAAGCACGGCAACTACAGAAACTACGGGAGAGCAGTTAAAAATCAAAATACAGTCCTAGCTCAGATGTGAAAGGGAGAACTTGTGAGTGAACATTAGATTCTGGCATCCTGAAGACTTGCACAGCGTTATCTGCTTCCCGATTTTCTGAAGGGTACCCCTGATGAGAGAGTAAGGGGTTGTAAGCAGTAAATAACACATTTCATCCATATTACTCCAGTTAAGGATATATATGCTTTTTTGGGATACAACACTACCGGAAACAGGGCCGTTGCCAAGAGCCAGCGTCTTTGCTGAGAGCCAAATGTCCACTACTACAAAACAAGGATATTGTATCACTTTCTTGTAACACATTCATCAATGTGTTCCAATGAAATTTCATAGTAACACAAAATAGTGTGTTACAGACTTCGGTTGTAACACAAAACACTTTTTTTTATAAAAATGTGTTACTGGCAATAATTATGGTAACACAAAATTAATGTTACAAGCAAAATGTTACAAAAGTGTACTATGTTGTAACACATAAATGGAACATATAAAATATGTTACAAATATATACCTTGTAGTAACACAAAATAATGTTATAGTCCAAGTGTTACAAAGAAACATATACATGTGGACCTTCCTATTCATAGGCGACACGAACATCGCACCTAGCTGTTGTCAAGGCTGTTAGGTAATCACGTCGTGGTCATCACATGAGAACCAAGTAGCAATGAGTAAGGGAGTGTTTGGCAGAGCTCCTCCTGAGGGGCTTCTTCGGAGGAGTCGGAGCCATTTTGGAGGAGCTTCTATGACCACCAGAGGACATTTTCATTAATACAGTGACAATAGTTCTCCTGTCAATAATTCGTGACAAGACAACTCGTCACAACATATTGAATAGAATACTGCCACGTGTATGGTGACATGGCACATATGACATGGCAGAGGACGTGGTGGGTGACGTGGCATTTAACATTTGGCCCATATAGCATGGGTTTTTTTCATTATTATTTTCATTTACAATCTGCCCAATTGGCCCAAATTTTTTTTGGCCCAGCTACAAATTAGCAACATTATAGTCCAGTCCCATATTGTGGGCTAACCCAATTCATCCACGTATTTCATCAGTTTTTTAATAGACCAGCCTAGTTCTTCCACGTGTTGCATTCTTATTAGTCTAGATTTCAGCTTTTATTTTTTTATTAGTCCACGTCATAATAAACTGGAACAACCCAATAAAAATCCGTACATATAATTCAAGTTTACAGGCACATAACCACTCAAGTTGCGAACACATAATGAGATAATTTATCAAGTCACAACCATGACGAGCATCCTAGTACGAGTATAATCTTTTTTTTTGAACTGAGCATTTTATTACTCATCGACTCCGGCCAAATCGCTGGTTACCACACACTCAAACTCCTAAGGTACACCATCCAAGTGTTACTAATGCCACTAGAAAACTTACACCCTGACAGCTGCTAAAGCATGAGCCACCCTATTACAGTCAAGTTTGCACACACTAAGATTACATGATCTAAGCTCTACGCTAATAAAAAATTTCATCTCCGTGACTAGACCCCCAACTGTGGACAGCCTATAGTTGTCGCCTGAGAGAGCATCTCTGACAAGCATGGTGTCGGTCTCCACAATGATCTCCTGCACTCCCATGCTGATTGCCACCTGAAGTCCTGCATAACAAGCCAGCAGTTCTCTGCAGTTACTTAATTGGCAAATGCAAGATAAAACTTAACAGCAGTGGCAAACCATGGCTGCACTTTGTTCTCTGCAGTTACTACAGCAACTGCACAACAGCAGGTGCAGGAAGCTTTAGTGAACACTCCCTTTAACATTTGGTAGCAATGGAACTGAAGAATTACTCTAGCGAGTCTATAGCTCTTGTGTCAGAAATATGTTCAATTATATCTTAGCTCATGTTACGAGTATCATGTTGCATAAGTCATCCATCAACAACTGAGACATGTAAGAATAGAACCATTTAAAAAAAGAAGAAAATGCACACAGTAATTTGACTAATTGCAAAACTGTAAACAAGCACAGCTGCTAAAGTTGGTAAGCAAGCATCAACATTCCAATAGAACGCCTAGTCATTCATCCTCAATCCATTACGAGCACAACTCACCTTACAACAGAAATCGACCCATATGGTAGTAGCCAAGACCTGCCCAACATCTCATTCACCTCCTATAGCAGCATCAAGCCATGAATCAGGAACTTCATTAAAAGTTAACCCCATAAAATTTCAGGGTCAAACACTGAATTAGTGAAAATATGCAGCGTTAAACCAATGTTTTTTGGGATCACAAGTTCAATAGAAAGATTGAATTAGTGAAAACATGCAGCATTAATCCATGTGCTTGTGCAGCAGTCTATCATGTTGTCAGCCAGTCTCTATTTATGCAAAACAGTGCCACACTTGAAGCACACGTCAGCCATTAATGAACTAACAAAGCAGGCTTGCGTGCCATAGCAATAGAAAATACAGCAGGTACTCAGTAGTTCTTAGTACATGTACCAAAGTAGCATTTCTTTTCCCCATTAAGAGAGAGTTATAGATTAGTACAAGAACAATTAACGTGTGCTGCTGGACTGCATAAACAAAACTGAACTTAGTAATAAATCAACTTAAGAATGTGTAGAGAACTAGCATGGTCAAGTAACAATTAACTTGTGGTTTCTTTATATATTTTCGTTATCGTATCATACAGGTATAACATATATTGTTCCAATCATACCATTGACCACCCCAATAAAGTTCACATATATAAATTATCATTATAGTAAAAATTCAATAAATATGAGAAGAACTTGTACAATTACAGAATAAAGAAAAAGGAGAAACACAAACCATTGAAGAAATGAGCTTGCACAATAAAGAGTCAGGTACTGCACCTCATGAACTATGATTGGTCATTCAATCCATTGCCACTAGCATCCGCAGCATCACTAGCATCCACCGTGGTTCCCTCAATGTCTGTTCTAGCCCATTGATGTCTTACATTTGCATTATTGAACATATCTCCAAGGTGTGTGACATGGAATGGCTCATTTTCTACATCATCTTCCCATTCATCACAACCTGTGTCATATATATCTCTTGGTTTCATCTTCATGACTACAGACCACCCAGGGTTTTCTTTGTCTTCAGCATAAAACACCTGGTCAGCTTGGTTAGGAAAAATATACGGTTCATGAACAATCTTTTCTCCTGTATGTATCAGGTGTGAGAAATTAACAAGTGTGTAGCCATACTTGTCCTTCTTTATTCCTCTTTTAGAAACAACATCAACCCATTCACATTTGAAAAGTACCACAGAAAAATTCCCAGAGTAGTTTAGCTCAATAATATCAATTATCCTCCCATAGTAAGTCACATCACCTAAAACTGGACTGCCATCACTTGCACTGGCATAACTTGATGTTTTTGCAGTTAGCACTACACCACTATTTTGTGTCACCCTATCCAACCGTTTGGGCCTAAAACGGAAACCTCGACTGTTGAAAGCACTGATACCTTTTTGCAGCATCAACCGGGCCACGAGCTAGCCATCTAATGTCATCTTTAACACCATGAATGCCATTTTCCCTCTCTAACTTGCATTATCTGTATAATTATACAAGTTTAGTCCTGCACGTTAGTGCTACATAAGCATTTTGAGTTAAGGTACTTACATGACCTCTAAACCATTGATGGAACTTCTCATTTTGGATTTTCTCAACATCTCTATGACTGGCTCTATGTCCAGTACCTTTTCCAATGATCTCTTCAGCATGAGCTCTACAATTTACATGTAAGAAATTTTATGGGAGGCAAAAAAATAAATTTATGTTTACAATTTTGAGATATTACCTAAGGTATGGATCGACATCGGAACAATTGAATAGCACATATCTATGTGCTTGTACTTTAGCCAAACCTCTCAGGACATAACTACTTGGCTTCCCAAGTGGTTTCCCTAGATTGAGGAAAAAGAGTTGATGCATGTCTAGTAGAGCATCCAAGTGACTCCTCATTATCATCATTCCGCGAAAGCCTATTAGACAATGTCTGAAAACCATCAAGAAATGTTGAACAAAAGTGCATAGCCTCTTTTGCCAGAACTGATTCTGCAATGCAGCCCTCTGGACGAGCTTTATTTCTCACGTTTGACTTCAAATCACCAAGGTACCTACACAAACTAGTATAAATTAATAAAAACTATAATTTAGCATGCAAAGCGAAGGTACCAAACATGGCTCTTAATTTTTTATAAGAAAAACATACCTTTCCACAAAATACATTGATCGATAACATACAGGACCACCTATTTTTGCCTCTGTTGCTAAGTGAAGAACTAGATGCACCATGATAGTGAAAAACCCAGGAGGGAATATCATCTCCATCCGACATAACGTCATTATGATTTGGTCCTCTAACTTCTCAAGTTCATTCATGTGGAGAACTTTTGCATTCAGTTCTCTAAAATATCCACACAGATCAAATAAGACAGATGTAACTTCATCTGGGAGAAGACCTCTCAGAGCAAGTGGCATAAGTTGTTGCATTAGTATGTGGCTGTCATGACTTTTGAGGCCTGAAATTTTTGCTTGACCAACATTTACACATCTAGAGATGTTACTAGAATAACCATCTGGAACTTTTATGTCACGAAGGACTTTACAGAATTGTTGCTTCTCCTCTTTAGACATGTTATACAAAGCAGGAGGCAAGTAATACTTACCATTAGCCTTTTTTGTGGATGTAGATCTGGCCTGATGTTCATTTCTTGCAAGTCTTTCCTTGCCTGTAGATTGTCCTTTGATTTGGCATCCATTTCTAAAAGTGTCCCAAATATATTTTCACACACATTCTTCTCTATATGCATAAAGTCAAGATTGTGCCGTAGCAAATTATACTTCCAGTAAGACAAACAAAATAGGCCACTAACACCCTTCCATGTTTTGGACTTCTCAAAGTCTTTAATTGATTTTATCCTTTCCAAAAGAGATACTCCAGAATAAGAAATAGGTCTCAACCGATGCTCTTCGGTTCCGTCAAATGAATTGGCATCATAACGAAACTCATGGCCAGTGGGTAGAAATCGTCGGTGTCCCATGAAACATTGCTTGAGGCCATGCTTCAAGCGTATTGAACTTGTTTCATCTTCACAGGACACACAACCCAACTGTCCCATAACACTGTACTGTGCCAGTATCCCTGTCCCAAGGTAGTCACTCACAGTATGCAATATTGTAGCATAAAGTTGAAATCTCTCATCTCGAGATGCATCATATGTAGACATACCAGTGTCAAACAACTCATTTAGCTCATCATAAACCGGCTGCATAAATGTATGGAAGTCCTTTCCAGGGTAACCAGGAATTATTAGAGTGAGCATAAGAGAAGAAGCTTTCATGCATAACCATGGTGGAAGGTTGTATGGTACTAATACAACTGGCCAACAACTATGGGTAGAATTACACTTCCCATATGGGTTAAAACCATCTGTTGCTATTCCAAACCTCATGTTTCGAGAATCTGATGCAATATGAGGGTGCTGGGAATCAGTGATTTTCCAAACCTCTGAATCAGCAGGATGGCGCAAAGCACCATCCTTTGTACGCTCCTCATCATGCCATCTAGTTAACTTGGCTGTTTCCTTGTTCATGAAAAGCCTTTTAAGTCTAGGTTTGATTGGAAAGTAACGCAATACCTTATTTGGGGTTGCCTTTCTTCTTTCCTTTTTTGTTAATGATGTTTTATCTGGCTTATTTTTCCACCTTGAAGCTCCACATTTTGAACAGAAGTCATCATATTTCTTGTCTTTCCGATAGAGCTGACAATTATTTGGGCACACATGAATCTTCTCATATCTAAGACCAAGCTTCGCAATGGTCTTCCGAGCCTCTACAAATGTTCTAGGTATATTTGAACCATTTGGGAGAGCTAGCTGTAAAATTTGAAGTAGATCATTAATTGATTTATTGCTCCACTTGTTGGTCGACTTCACATGAAACAATAGGACTAGGAAAGAAAGTTTTGATAGCTCACATCCTTCCCATAAAGGTTCATCAGCAGCCCTAAGCAAATCAAAGAAATCTTGTGTTTCCGCATCTGGTCCATCTTCAGATAAACCTGATGCGTGAGGTCCATTTGTGTGATGTTCATCGTCTATATATCCAAAGGCTTCTTGGACTACTTGGCGCATATTAGTGTTTAAACTTGGACGCGGTGACTCTGAATCTTTGTTAGCAGAGATATAAGATGTTGTTTCCCCATGACATCCCCATATAGTGTATCCACGCAGCATTCCATCACACACTAAGTGCTCATACACTGTTTCTTGCATTTGTAACTGCCTATTGACACATTTGACACAGGGGCATTGAATCTTTGCATCGGACTTTTTCCCACTGTAGGCAAACTTAAGAAAACCCTGTACCCCAGCTATGTACTCATCACTTGGTCTTCTGGATTGCAACAACCTCTTAATAGCACTTAAGTCCATTAATTCACTAAAATCAAGAGATACTATCACTGCATCAGTTATGTGGTACTTCAATAGCTGAGATAAAATGTTGGAAATACATAAAAAGCTATGAATTATATAAAGTGGACTCAAACAGTTTGTTTCATCTCAACTATTTGTTTACTGAAGGTGAACTCAATGTGTACCGAAGAATCAATGAACAACAATGTACAGAACTACACCTTAACCTAAAAAAATATGTACAGAACAACAATCGGTGCTAATATGGATTGTACTCAATGGCCTATCTTAAAAAAGAATTCAGCATTATATAAATGTCTTTCCAAACAAAAAAAAACAATGAAGCTCATGGTCTGTTTCCACTGTTAAGCTATTTCGTTTCACTGATAAGCTGCAACATACTACATCTCCAATGAACTGAACATGAAAAAAAATCATAGATCATGTGTTGTTGCACTGATAGTAATTTTTGCCAATGCCAATTAACATATAAAAAGTAAAAACATTTTGATTTCGGCCGCCTGCTTACCTAATTGTCGAACTGCAGCGGCTGAGCTCCTCCTGCTATCAATGTTTCGTAGAAGTGCTCTGTTTTCAATGCTAGAACACGATTTGCACTAAGCCATCTCTAATCTGCAAAACAAATTGCTAATCAAATATTTGCTTATACGACATGTCAATCGAGTTTCTCCCACATGGTGGCAACTACTAATCGCAAGAAAACAAAAAAAACTTTAGTGAATCGCTGTGATGATTAGTCGACAATACCCAATTCAATCACAAGTGGGGGAAGGATGCTAAATAGAAACTTACGGATGGAGGGAGGAAGCTAGCATTTGTGTATGATTGTACGGTGTCCCTGGTTTTTTATTTGTTCTGCTACACATTCTTCAACAATTCTTGCACATGTGCCAGAAGATATGCCTGATCGTTAATGTGAAGTACACGATGGGCAGCCCCTAACGGGCGTCACCATCCCCCAACTCATCCACCATAACTGCAGTACGCGATGGGCAGCCCCTGACGGGCGGTCAGTGGACCGGCCGGCGGGGGATGACGTGCCCTCAACGGGCGCTGTTCAGGGGCGGAGGCCGGCTGATGGCTGCGGAAGCAGAAGGTCCGGGTCTCGGGGAGATCACAATGGAGAGGGCTGCAGGAACAAGGACGCGAGCGCTACGATCTGACCCCGCACGGCGCGGGGCACCGGGAGCGTGACCAGCGCAGCCACCGCCGCCTCGGTCTCTCCGATCGGCGACAGGCGAGTTCGTAGGCTGGGGAGCGAAATGAATTTGGGGGGTTGGTTCGGCTTCTAGTTCTAGGTGGACGGATCACGGACAGGTGGATTGAAAACACGTCGCATCGGTTTCTTTCCTTCGTCTCGGCGATTTGCTTCATCGACAAATGGCCTGCGGCACGGACGCCCTGATTGCGAGCAACAGAAAGAGATAGAGAGAGAGAGAGGGCCAGGGCAGGGCATCGGTGGGCACTTGGGCGGGTGACAGATCCATCACACTTTAGGGAGCACGTACCTGCATCTTGGCCTGAACAAGCCGGAGAACAATGGTGACGGGGACGAGGCCGCGGATGCCGCCGCCGTCGATGCTCACAACGTGATGAGCCTGGCCTCGTATGGTGAAGATAATGCTGCGACCAGAGATGAACCGGCCAAGGAGATTGGATATGACCGAGAGTGGCAACTGTTAGGGCGGTAGATGGATTCGTGAGAGGGAAAATTTAGTGGGAAATATTTTCAGTCAATATTTTAGGAGGAAAGCTAAGCTTCCACGCCTCTTGATTCTGGATTTCTGGTGCTTATCCATGCGCACGAAGTTGAAACACGTACATATAAAAAAATAAAAAAACGTACAGATCAAATTAGTTTGGCCTACGAAAATATGCAAGTTAAATCCAAGAGTGTCTACACATTCTAGCACAATTTTAAGAAAAATAAATTCATTTAATAGATTCATCTGAATCAATTTTCCATTATTTTACATATCCGATTCAGTATCAGTAGTAAAAAAAATTGATGGACATCCCATACAAATCCTTATATATCTAAAAAACATATAGTTTTCAAATAAAATATCTAAAAAATATATACTACTAGATTTCGCTATCTAAAAGTTACTTTATCAGTAATGACTATGTATATCGGTTTTGTGATAATATTAATAATATGTACCAATTTAGTCTATTTTAAAGCAATGACTAATATTAATTTTAATATTAACAATAATACATAAATGAAATTTATTTTATATAACTAATCATATCAATTTAATGTGGCCAATTATATTACAGCTGCTATAACTTCGTTTCCTAGCATAAAATCCATGTTAAAACTTGCGGCTTTGATTTCGGCCGCAACGTGCAAATCTTGCTCACCCTATTTCGATCTGTTTCACTTAAGACCATGTAGATTAGCGGTTTAACCTGCAGGAGGGACCATGGATTCAACAGGTGGTGGGAAGGCAACTTGGTGCTTCATTGCAGCAGCCGCCCACCAAGGAGCACTACAGATGGAGCTTGAGAGTTGAGACGAGGGATGAACGACGTCCTGACCCGTTTGGATCGGTGGCTCATCGGAGGGGAGCTACGAGGGTACAGATGGATTTAGAATTTTAGATTGCGTGGGTGCCGTGGGAAGGAGGATGAGAGGGATTTGGCGCGTGGATGTTGCGGGAAACTTGCCGCGATTTAGATTGCGTGGGTGCAGTGGGAAGGAGGACGAGAGGGATTTGGCGCGTGGGTACTAATTATTCGTTCAATTATTACAGGTAGTTCAAACCGAGCTAAACGAGTCGAGCCAAAGTTGAAGTCATTCAAAATCATGTCATTTTCATTTTAAAACAAAAATGAGGTTAATCAGACGTCACTTTGCAGCGTGTTACGGACATTCCACCCCATCATCCCAACTACTCTAGTGTCGCTTGGAGCTCTGCTTGTGGGTACCATGGTTTTCCGTCTTCCTCTGTACGGCGGTGGAGCTGGCGCCATGTGGGTCTCCTTTGGCTGTCAAGCCCTCGCAGGTAGTGCTTGGTCCTACAAGGATAGGGAATCAATGTTACCTTCGCTGGGGGCATTCTTGAGGTGGCCGCGCCGGTATCCACAGCCGAGGGTCCACATTACGCGACAGGGCACATCAGCAAAGGAACCAACCCTTCAAGACTTAGTCGAGGGTCCTTGCTGTTGCCCAAAAAATCAAGCACCTTAAATAGGAACTCCCTTATTGTTTACTTTTAAGTTGAATGACAAGTATCAAGAAACAATTTTTTATTAATATTTGTCTTATTAATAAAAATAAAAAGTAATATAATTGGCCACATTAAATTGATGTGATTAGTTATATAAAAATAAATTTCATTTATGTATTATTGTTAATATTAAAATTAATATTAGTCATTGCTTTAAAATAGACTAAATTGGTACATATTATTAATATTATCACAAAACCGATATACATAGTCATTACTGATAAAGTAACTTTTAGATAGCGAAATCTAGTAGTATATATTTTTTAGATATTTTATTTGAAAACTATATGTTTTTTAGATATATAAGGATTTGTATGGGATGTCCATCAATTTTTTTACTACTGATACTGAATCGGATATGTAAAATAATGGAAAATTGATTCAGATGAATCTATTAAATGAATTTATTTTTCTTAAAATTGTGCTAGAATGTGTAGACACTCTTGGATTTAACTTGCATATTTTCGTAGGCCAAACTAATTTGATCTGTATGTTT